>NC_135809.1:10412879-10494574 GCF_964213995.1 Mustelus asterias
CACACATGAGGACGGCCTAAACCGGGATGTTGGATTTATGTCACATTATCAGTAACCCCCACACCTTGCCTCCTGGGCTTGTAGAATCTCACTAGCTGTTCTGTCTGGAGACAATACACATTTCTTTAACCTGTGTTTAATGCTCCCTCCACCCACATTGTCTGTACCTTTAAGACCTGGCTGGCTTTAGAGATTCGCATTCTAATCAGTATTCTGTAACTTGATTTTGTGTCTGTGCCCTGTTTGAGAGCACATTTCCACTCCATCTGACGAAGGAGCAGTGCTCCGAAAGCTTATGGTATTTGCTACCAAATAAACCTATTGGACTTTAACCTGGTGTTGTGAGACTTCTTACTGTGTTCAGCCAAACTGCCAGACATTCCTGCCAGTTTTAGGCACTAAAGCTGCTTGACAGATTGGGATTCCAGTATCCATTAATGCTTATCCCATTAAGCTGCAAGTTGAAGATGTTCTGTTTTCACTGGGGTCATCAACTCATGGGAGAAAACTAGCCTCACACTTTCTGCACTTGAACCTACACTGAACCAGGGAAAAAACAGAGCACCTAAACTGCAATCAAAAGAGAATTGCTTCGCGAAATGGACTCCCAGACATTGCAATTAAAACTAACAAATCAAAATTATCAAAAGATATATTTATTTTGCCTGTATGACTCAGCCTTTTTTTTCCAAATACTACCTATTGACACAGTGAGTCTGTCAGGTGCAGGAAAGCGGCAGGAATCAGCAACAACCTCAAACAACATTGAAAAAGACAACACCGACAAACCATCCGGCCATTTCTAAAGGCTACACAGGTCACCCTAATCTAAAGCAGAGGGTGGCACAGTGGTTAGCGCTGCTGCCTCACAGCGCCAGGGACCCGGGTTCAAATCCCGGCTTGGGTCACTGTCTGTGCGGAGTCTGCATGTTCTCCCCGTGTCTGCGTGGGTTTCCTCCGGGTGCTCCGGTTTCCTCCCACAGTCTGAGAGATGTGCTGACTAGGTGCAATGGCCATGTTAAATTCTCCCTCAGTGTACCCGAACAGGCGCCGGTTAGGGCTAGGATTAGGATGAGGGTTAGGGTTAGGTTTTTCACAGTAACTTCATTGCGCTGTTAATGTAAGCCTATTGCGACATTAATAAATTAAACATTAAGCTTGTAGAGACTAAATATTGCGATTATGGAATTATAGAGTTCCTACAGTGCAGAAGGAGGCCATTCAGCCCATTGAGTCAGCACCGACAACAATCCCACCCAGGCCCTATCCCCGTAACCCCACATATATACCCTGCTAGTCTCCCTGAAACTAAGGGGCAATTTAGCATGGCCAATCCACCTAACCCGCATATCTCTGGACTGTGGGAGGAAACCGGAGCACCCGGAGGAAACCCACACAGACACGGGGAGAACGTGCAAACTCCACACAGACAGCGACCCAAGCCGGGAATCGAACCTGGGTCCCTGGCGCTGTGAGGCAGCAGTGCCAACTGCCGTGCCACCGTGCTGCCCTTTTCGGAAAGCTTTTCATAGCTTTGTGGGTCTTTGTTAGATCCCAGTAACCGCCTGTGTTCCAGAGACAATAGGCCCAAATCATCAAACTTTTCTTCACCGCTGTAACTCCATTCCCTCGTATTATTTAAGCTAGATTTCACTGACCCCTTTCCTTTCTATAAATCAGTGGCTCCCAAAGTGGGATCCACTGACCACCACCCCCCCCCCCCCACCCCCCCCCCCCCCCCCACCCCACCCCCACCCCACCCCAGAACCTTCAGACAGCCCACCAGGCTGGTCCAAAATACGCATTACGTTAAAGACCCTCCACTCGCAATGCTCCCCCGCGGTACAGAGTCCCCCGCAGAGTACCTTGACTCTGCCATTCCAGACTGCTCTCTGTTAGCACGTATACCCCTGGAGAAAAGGCACTGGTCCAACCACTGTCACCTTGACTGAGATCAGGTAACTCAGCAGAGACCAGGCATCAGAACATAGGGCGGGATTCTTTTTCTTTATTCATCCGTGGGACATGGGCGTAGCTGGCTACACCAGCATTTATTGCCCATCCCTAGTTGCCCTTGAGAAGGTGGTGGTGAGCTGCCTTCTTGAATCTCTGCAGTCCACGTGCTGTGGGTTGACCCACAATGCCGTTAGGGAGGGAATTCCAGGATTTTGACCCAGCGACTGCGAAGGAACGGCCGATATATTTCCAAGTCAGGATGATGAGTGGCTTGGAGGGGAACTTGCAGGTGGTGGTGTTCCCATGTATCTGCTGCCCTTGTCCTTCTAGATGGAAGTGGTCATGGGTTTGGAAGGTGCTGTCGAAGGATCTTTGGTGAATTTCTGCAGTGCACCTTGTAGATAGTACACACTGCTGCTACTGAGTGTCGGTGGTGGAGGGAGTGAATGTTTGTAGATGTGGTGCTAATCAAGTGGCTGTTTTGTCCTGGATGCCTGGATGGTGTCAAGCTTCTTGAGTGTTGTTGGAGCTGCACCATCCAGGCAAGTGGGGAGTATTCCATCACACTCCTGACTTGTGCCTTGTGGACAGGCTCTGGGGAGTCAGGAGGTGAGTTACTCGCCGCAGTATTCCTGGCCTCTGACCTGCTCTTGCAGTCACTCCGGTCTCATTCGTGGCAGAACCAGTTGCGGGCAAGGATGGAAAATTTAGCGTTGCAGCCAAAGCTCCATTTCAGCGGCACTGGAAATCCCAGGGCGAATGAGGCTGGAAGATGTCGGCCAGGGACTCTCCCTATCTGATGACGCTGTGTTCAACAGCTGGACACTGTCAGGAGGCCGTCACCTCACTGAATCCCAGCTCTCGGACTTAAATTAAAGAACATAAAAATATTGTTCTTGTGGATTTTTAGTGGAGGGGTGGAGGTGTGGAGGGGTGGAGGGGTGGAGGGGTGAACTTACACTGAAAGTTTAACACCGGTGCAAAGTGCAACACCAGTGCCAAGAGCGACATTTATTACCCATCATCCCCTGTTGTCCTAAGAAGGTCCAATACAGCTGAGTGGCTTTTGGGGCCACTTCATTAAGAACCAGCCACGTTGGCATGGGACTGCAGTCACATAGAGCTTCATGTTTCTAGGTGTTCAGATCACCAACAATCTGTCCTGGTCCCCAACATGCCAACACTATAGTTAAGAAATACCACCAACGCCTCTACTTTCTTGGAGGCTAAGGAAATTTGGCATGTACGCTATGACTCTCACCAATTTTTACCGAGGCACCATAGGAAGAGCATTCTTTCTGGTTGTACCACAACTTGGTATGGCTCCTGCTCTGTCCAAGACCGCAAGAAACTACAAAGGGTTACGAATGTAGCCCAATCCATCAGGCAAACCAGCCTCCCATCCATTGACTCTGTCTACACTTCCCGCTGTCTCGGTAAAGCAGCCGGCATAATCAAGGACCCCACGTGCCCCGGACATTCTCTCTTCCACCTTCTCCCATCCGGAAAAAGATTGGACGAATGTGGCCCGTCAGTCAAACAGTTTTTCTTTCCTGCCCCACTCTCTCTCAACTCTAATCAACCACACCTCAAATGGTTTACCCCCAAGTTTACTCGGAGTTCTGGAGATGAATCCTTAATCCCTGGAGATTCCAGTGCCAACCTGGACGGTCGGCAGCTCTGTGGAGCCTGCAGGCAAGGTGGGTCAGACAGATAAATCCTTGGAAAGCCTTGAGTTCCATCAGGATGTTTTATGGGCGGCACATAAGAACATAAGAACTAGGAGCAGGAGTAGGCCATCTGGCCCCCCGAGTCTGCTCCGCCATTCAATAAGATCATGGCTGATCTTTTTGCGGACTCAGCTCCACTTACCCGCCCGCTCACCATAACCCTTAATTCCTTTACTGTTCAAAAATTTATCTATCCTTGCCTTAAAAACATTCAATGAGGTAGCCTCAACTGCTTCACTGGGCAGGGAATTCCACAGATTCACAGCCCTTTGTGTGAAGAAGTTCCTCCTCAACTCAGTCCTAAATCTGCTTCCCCTTATTTTGAGGCTATGCCCCCTAGTTCTAGTTTCACCCGCCAGTGGAAACAACTTCCCTGCTTCTATCTTATCTATTCCCTTCATAATCTTATATGTTTTTCTAAGATCTCCCCTCATTCTTCTGAATTCCAGTGAGTATAGCCCCAGTCTACTCAGTCTCTCCTCATAAGCCAACCCTTTCAACTCCGGAATCAACCTAGTGAATCTCCTCTGCACCCCCTCCAGTGCCAGTATATCCTTTCTCAAGTAAGGAGACCAAAACTGTACACAGTACTCCAGGTGTGACCTCTCCAGCACCTTATACAGCTGCAACATAACCTCCCTGTTTTTAAACTCCATCCCTCTTGCAATGAAGGACAAAATTCCATTTGCCTTCTTAATTACCTGCTGCACCTGCAAACCAGCTCCTTGAGATTCCTGCACAAGGACACCCAGGTCCCTCTGCACAGCAGCATGCTGCAATTTTTTCCCATTTAAATAATAGTCCATTTTGCTGTTATTCCTACCAAAATGGATGACCTCACATTTACCAACATTGTACTCCATCTGCCAGACCCTCGCCCACTCACTTAGACTATCTATATCCCTTTGCAGACTTTCAGCGCCCTCTGCACACTTTGCTCTGCCATTCATCTTAGTGTCTTCTGTGAATTTTGACACACTACACTTGGTCCCCAACGCCAAATCATCTATGTAAATCGTAAACAATTGCGGTCCCAACACTGATCCCTGAGGCACACCACTAGTCATTGATCGCCAACCAGAAAAACACCCATTTACTCCCGCTCTTTGCTTTCTGTTAGTTAACCAATCCTCTATCCATGCTAATACATTACCCGTAACACCGTGCACCTTTATCTTATGTAGCAGTCTTTGGTGTGGCACCTTGTCAAATGCCTTCTGGAAATCCAGATACACCACATCCACAGGTTCCCCATTGTCCACTGCACATGTAATGTTCTCAAAGAATTCCACCAAATTAGTCAAACATGACCTGCCCTTTATGAACCCATGCTGCGTCTTACCAATGGGACAATTTATATCCAGATGTCTCGCTATTTCTTCCTTGATGATAGATTCAAGTATTTTCCCTACTACAGAAGTGAAGCTAACCGGCCTATAGTTATCTGCCTTTTGTCTACCTCCTTTTTTAAACAGTGGTGTCACATTTGCTGTTTTCCAATCTGCGGGAACTACCCCAGAGTCCAGCGAATTTTGGTAAATTACCACTAGGGCAATTGCTATTTCTCCCGCCATCTCTTTTAGTACCCTGGGATGCATTCCATCAGGACTGACAGTTCAGGACTGGGATGCATTCCATCAGAACATAGCACTGCTGACTCACAGCGTCAGGCGCCAGGGGACCCGGGTTCGATTCCCGGCTTGGGTCACTGTCTGTGTGGAGTTTGCACATTCTCCCCGTGTCTGCGTGGGTTTCCTCCGGGTGCTCTGGTTTCCTCCCACACTTCAAAGATGTGCAAGTTAGGTGGATTGGCCATGCTAAATTGCCCCTTATTATCGGGGGGATTAGCAGGTAAATACATGGGGTTACGGGGGTAGGGCCTGGGTGGGATTGTGGTCGGTGCAGGCTCGATGGGCCAAATGGCCTCCTTCTGCACTGTAGGAATTCTATGATCCTATAACGCCCCTGCGAAGCATCTTGAGATTATATTAATGGTGCTATATAAATAGACGTTGTTGTTGTTGTAGATGGAAGATTGTGGCTCATGCTGTTGCCAGGCAGACAACAACCTCCCTGCCTGTAGAATGTGAATGAACAGTCTGCAAACTCTGCAAAGACAGAGAGTTCAGAAGCCTTCAATTAGCACCATCCTGCCAAGAGGCAGCAGCTCCAAGCTACAGTTTACCCCAGCTCTCTGTGTCAGCAACATAATCTTGGAGAGCCAAAGATTAAAGTACGTGCTGTTAAAACATTGTTTACACGCCAGTCAGAGCTGATTATAAACCATCTCAGCGACTCTCTCAAGGTCAAAGTCAGTGCAGGAAAAGCAGCCACCTCTTTGTATTTACACTGCTGCCAGCATGCATCAAAACCTGGTCTGGAATGAGCTTCTTGCTGGCTCAATTAGAGTGCAGGACAGGAGAACAGGAATGATTCTGGAATCCCTCCATCACACTCAAAATCTCGATACATTGACACCTTCTATTAAAACAGGAGCGGGAAGAGCTGCCTTCTGGAACCGCTGTAGTCCGTGTGGCGTAGGTACACCCACGGAGCTGTTAGGGAGGGAGTTCCAGGATTTTTGACCCAGCCACAGTGAAAGAACGGCAATATATTTACAAGTAAGGATGCTGAGTGACTTGGAGGGTAACTTGCAGGATGGTGGTGTTCCCATGTGCCTGCTGCCCTTGTCGTTCTAGATGGGAGAGGTCGCAAGTTAACTTGGTGGGTAACACAATGGTTAGTGACACGGTGGCACAGTGATTAGCACTGCTGCCTCATTGCCTTAGGGACCTGGGTTCGATTCTAGCCTTGGGTGACTGTCTGTGTGGTGTTGGCATGTTCTCCCCGTGTCTGCATGGGTTTCCTCCGGGTGCTTCGGTTTCCTCCCACAGTCCAAAGATGTGTGGGTTAGGTTGATTGGTCATGGTAAATTCTCCATTAGTGTCCCAAGATGTGGAGGTTAGGGGGATTGACCATGGCAAATGCGCAGAGTTACAGGGATAGAGTGGCGGGGAGGGCCTGGGTGGGATGCTGTTTCGGAGAGTCGGTGTAGACTCAATGGGCCGAATGGCCTCTTTCTGCACCACAGGGATTCTATGATTCCACAGTGAACGAGAAGATGAAGTCAGTGTTCTTTTATCTTCTATTCCCTGTTCAAGGCCAGAATGTGGCACAGCACAATCCCTTTAAGATTACCTCATAGCCGCTGGTCTTAAAGGGAAGGTTGCCGGTACACAGCCTGAATCTTCCCTGCACATTCCCGATGGCTGCACAGATTAGAGGGAGCATTGGCTCAAATCCCACACCCGGAATTCTGAGCGCATAATTGAGACAACTCAACCCGGTGGCAAGGGGGCTCCGCACTGTTGGAGCTTGTCTTTCAGATGAGACTTTGCATCAAGGCCCGTTTGCCTTCTGAGATGGATACAAAGATAAAATCACACAGGCACGATTCTGAAGACAAACTGAGAAACTCCCCCTCCCTCCCCAGGCAGCCTGGCTCATATTTATCCCTGAACTAACTTCACTACAGCAGAATAAAAGCAAATTACTGCGGATGCTGGAATCTGAAACCAAAAGAGAAAATGCTGGAAAATCTCAGCAGGTCTGGCAGCATCTGTAAGTCATGATGTGGAGATGCCGGCGTTGGACTGGGGTAAACACAGTAAGAAGTTTAACAACACCAGGTTAAAGTCCAACAGGTTTATTTGGTAGCAAAAGCCACACAAGCTTTCGGAGCTGCAAGCCCCTTCTTCAGGTGAGTGGGAATTCTGTTCACAAACAGAGCATATAAAGACACAACCTCAATTTACATGAATAATGGTTGGAATGCGAATACTTACAACTAATCAAGTCTTTAAGAAACAAAACAATGTGAGTGGAGAGAGCATCAAGACAGGCTAAAAAGATGTGTATTGTCTCCAGACAAGACAGCCAGTGAAACTCTGTGGGGGTTACAAATAGTGTGCCATGAACCCAATATCCCGGTTCCGCACACACGAGGACGGCCTCAACCGGGATATTGGGTTCATGGCACACTATTTGTTTCACTACTTGTTTCTCGTTTCAAGGCTTCATTCTATGATCATCTTGCTGGTGCCAGTACAGAGCGAGACTGCGGATAGTTGGGAACCTGTCTCGGGGGCAGGGAATTCATATGGTGTTCGTGGAAGTGGAAATGACTAGGGTTGGGAAGCATTTTCCGATCAGGGCCAGTGTGATCTCCTGGACTCGTTTCGATCGCCTCAGGGGATCGGAGAGGAATTTCCCAGATTTTTTTTTTCCCCATATTGGCCCTGGGGTTTTCACTCTGGGTTTTCGCCTCTCCCTGGAGATCACATGGTCTGGAATGGGGGGGTGGGGGTGAGTTAATAGGTTGTGATGAACAAAGCATCGTAGCTGTGAGGGACAGCTCGGTGGATAGGATATTGGTATGTAGATAGGCTGGAAAATTGGGCGGGGATCCTGGATTCAGGATTCAATCCTGGACCGGGGAGCGGCGCGGGCTTGGAGGGCTGAAGGGCCTGTTCCTGTGCTGTATTGTTCTTTGTTCTTTGTTTGTTCTTATTTGTAACCCCCACAGAGGTTCACTGGCTGTCTTGTCTGGAGACAATACACATCTTTTTAGCCTGTCTTGATGCTTTCTCCACTCACATTGTTTTGTTTCTTAAAGACTTGATTAGTTGTAAGTATTCGCATTCCAACCATTATTCATGTAAATTGAGGTTGTGTCTTTATATGCTCTGTTTGTGAACAGAATTCCCACTCACCTGAAGAAGGGGCTTGCAGCTCCGAAAGCTTGTGTGGCTTTTGCTACCAAATAAACCTGTTGGACTTTAACCTGGTGTTGTTAAACTTCTTACAGCATCTGTAAGAACATAGAACATAGAAAAGCTACAGCACAAACAGGCCCTTCGGCCCACAAGTTGCGCCGAACAATTTCCTTACCTTCTAGGCTCATCTATAACCCTCTATCTTACTAACCTCCATGAACCTATCCAAAAGTCTCTTAAAAGACTCAATCGAATCTGCTTCCACCACCACTACCGGCAGCCGATTCCACGCACCCACCACCCTCTGAGTGAAAAACTTACCCCTGACATCTCCTCTGTACCTACTCCCCAGCACCTTAAACCTGTGGCCTCTCGTGACAACCATTTCAGCCCTGGGTAAAAGCCTCTGAGAATCCACTCTATCAATAACTCTCAACATCTTCTACACCTCTATCAGGTCACCTCTCATCCTTCGCCTCTCCTTGGAGAAGAGACCTAGCTCTCTCAACCTATCCTCATAAGGCATACCACTTAATCCCGGCAACATCCTCGTAAATCTCCTCTGCACCCGTTCTATGGCTTCCACATCCTTTCTATAATGGAGGAAAAAGAGCTGACGTTTCGAGTCCAGATGACCCTTTGTCAAAGCTAAAAGGCAGAGAAAGTGGGAGATAGAAAGTGGGACTTTCTCAGAAGACTAAGGAATTTTGGCATGTCAGCTACAACTCTCACCAACTTTTACAGATGCACCATAGAAAGCATTCTTTCTGGTTGTATCACAGCTTGGTATGGCTCCTGCTCTGCCCAAGACCGCAAGAAACTACAAAAGATCGTGAATGTAGCCCAATCCATTACGCAAACCAGCCTCCCATCCATTGACTCTGTCTATACTTCCCGCTGCCTCGGCAAAGCAGCCAGCATAATTAACGACCCCCGCGCACTCCGGACATTCTCTCTTCCACCTTCTTCCTTCGGGAAAAAGATACAAAAGTCTGAGGTCACGTACCAACCGATTCAAGAATAGCTTCTTCCCTGCTGCTGTCAGACTTTTGAATGGACTTACCTTGCATTAAGTTGATCTTTCTCTACACCCTAGCTATGGCTGTAACACTACATTCTGCACTCTCTCATTTCCTTCTCTATGAATGGTATGCTTTGCCTGTATAGCGCGCAAGAAACAATACTTTTCACGGTGTATTAATACATGTGACAATAATAAATCAAATCAAATTATTTATACTGCAGGGGGAGGGAATGAAAGATGAGTCATAGCCATAGAAACCAGGGGAAAGGCTGCTAATAGCTGTCCACAGAGAGAGTAAAGGGTGTGAATGGCATTATTCTCTCTGTGGACTGCCATGAGCAGCCTTTCCCCTTGTTTCTGTGGCTATGACTCATCTTTCATTCCCTCACCCTGCAGTATAAATATCTCCCACTTTCTGTGCCTTTTACCTTTGACAAAGGGTCATCTGGACTGGAAACGTCAGCTCTTTTCTCTCTTTACAGAGGCTGCCAGACCTGACGAGATTTTCCAGCGTTTTCTCTTTTGGTTTCACGACAGCAGAATATCAGGTGATTATCAATGTGCTGTTTACTGTACATAAGTTGACTCTCGCAGAGGGGTCATGTTGGAGTTGTATAGAACTTTGGTGAGCCCACAGCTAGAGCACTGTGTGCAGTTCTGGTCGCCACATTATCGGAAGGATGTGATTGCACTGGAGGGGGTGCAGAGCAGATTCACCAGGATGCTGCCTGGGATGGAACAGTTAAGTTATGAAGAGAGATTGGATAGGCTTGGGTTGTTTTCGTTGGAGCAGAGAAGACCGAGGGATGACCTGATCGAGGGGTACAAGATTATGAGGGACATGGACAGAGTGGATAAGGAGCAGCTGTTTCCTTTAGTTGAAGGGTCAGTCAGGAGGGGACATAAGTTCAAGATGAGGGGCAGGAGGTTTAGGGGGGATTTGAGGAAAAGGATTTTTACCCAGAGGGTGGTGACGGTCTGGAATGCGCTGCCAGGGAGGGTGGTGGATGCGGGATGCCTCACATCCTTTAAAAAGTATCTGGATGAGCACTTGGCACATCATAACATTCCAGGCTATGGGCCAAGTGCTGACAGATGGGATTAAAGTTAAAAGTTAAACTTTATTTATGAGTCACAAGTAGGCTTACATTAACACTGCAATGAAGTTACTGTGAAAATCGCCTGGTCGCCACACTCTGGCGCCGGTTCGGGTACACTGAGGGAGAATTTAGCATGGCTGATGCACCTAACCAGCACGTCTTTCGGACTATGGGTGGAAACCGGAGCACCCGGAGGAAACCCACGCAGATACGGGGAGAAGGTGCAGACTCCGCACAGACAGTGACCCAAGCCAGGAATTGAACCCATGTCCCTCGGCTGTGAGGCAGCAGCACTAACCACCGTGCCACCGTGCCGCCCCTTGATTAGGTGGAAGTTCAGGTGTTTCTAATGTGTCAGTGCGGACTCGATGGGCTGAAGGGCCTCTTCTACACTATGTGATTCTACATTTAAACCTGACTCATTCTAAAGCACATGAAAACACCCTGAGGTCATGTTAGGCACGAGATAAGAGCAAGTTCCATAGAGAATCATAGAACCCTACAGTGCAGAAAGAGGCCATTTGGCCCATCGAGTCTGCACCGACCACAATCCCACCCAGGCCCTACATATTTACCCACTAATCCCTTTAACCTACGCATCCCAGGACACTAAGGGGCAATTTTAGCATGGTCAATCAACCTAACCCGCACATCTAAAATAAATGACTCCCGATGGTTCCTCATGGTCTCCACGAATATCCCATTCTGCACGATTCAACTCATTCGAGAGACTACAAATGTGCCCAATAAAATTTAATTCAAGTTCCGCCGTCTCAAAGCTTCTTTAACGGAAGAACAGAGGCGGTGTGACATTCAGCGACGGTCGTTTGTGAGGATGTGTGACTTTACATCCTGTGGGTAAATCTACGAATCAAAGTAAAAACTCTAAGGAATCAGTGAGACAGACCGCGGCTGAGCTCTGGGTAAGTTTAGAGGTGGAGACGGGGGGAAAAGGTGAGAAAATAGGAGCTGCACAATTGCCCAGAGAGACCCGGACATATCCCGCACTCCGGAAGCTTGACATCATGCTGACTTAAAAAGAACATTGCGGGTTAGCCCTTCCTGCAAAACCAGAATAGGAAGTGGGGGGGGGGGGGGGGGGGGGGGGGGGGTGGGGTGGGGGGAGTGTGTGGGGGGAGTGGTTGTTCAGTTCTATGCGCTACTTGTTTCACTGAGAAACCTGTTGGTCTTGAAGTACAGAAAGCTGTCCCATGATTGAGTGCAGTAAGGAGTCTAACAACACCAGGTTAAAGTCCAACAGGTTTATTTGGTAGCAAACGCCAGTAGCTTTCGGGGCGTCAGGTGAGTGGGATCTCCCACTCACCTGACGAAGGAGCAGCGCCCCGAAAGCTGCTGGCGTTTGCTACCAAATAAACCTGTCAGACTTTAACCTGGTGTTGTGAGACTTCTTACTGTGTTTACCCCAGTCCAACGCCGGCATCTCCACATCACGATTGAGTGCTGCAGACTGGCACGTCCCAACATCCAGGACTACTTGTTGAGGGGCGTATTAAAGCTCAGGGCAAAGTTCCAAGGGGAAAGGCCACAGTCAAAGTCCCTCCCACCAATTTTTACAGATGCACAATAGAAAGCATCCTTTCCGGATGTATCACAGTTTGGTATGGCTCCTGCTCTGCCCAAGACCGCAAGAAACTACAAAGGGTCGTGAATGTAGCCCAATCCACCATGCAAACCAGCCTCCCATCCATTGACTCTGTCTACACTTCCCGCTGCTCGGCAGCATAATTAAGGACACCACGCACCCCGGACATTCTCTCTTCCACCTTCTTCCATCGGGAAAAAGATACAAAAGTCTGAGGTCACGTACCAACCGACTCAAGAACAGCTTCTTCCCTGCTGCCATCCGACATTTGAATGGACCTTCCATATATTAAGTTGATCTTTCTCTACACCCTAGCTATGACTGGAACACTATTATTCTGCACCCTCTCCTTTCCTTCTCCCCTATGTACTCTATGAATGGTATGTTTTGTCCGTATAGCGCACAAGAAACAATACCTTTCACTGTATACCAATACATGTGACAATAATAAATCAAATCAAATACTTGGCTATCTTTGTCTCTCTAAATTGCCCCTTAGTGTCCCAAGATGTGTAGGTTAGAGGGATTAGCCGGGTAAATACGTGGTGTTATGGGGATGGGTGGGCCTTGGTAAAATGTTCTTTTGGAGAATCAGTGCAGATATGATGGGCCAAATGGCCTCCTTCAGCACTGTAGAGATTCTCTGACAACTGAGCCATTGTCGAACTGAGAGGCGATAGGTCAGAGAGCACAGGAGTGCCGACCATCTCCGCGTGTCTGTGTGGGTTTCCTCCGGGTGCTCCGGTTTCCTCCCAGTGCTCCAGTTTCCTCCCACAGTCCAAAGATGTGCAGGTTAGATGGATTGGCCATGCTAAATTGCCCCTTAGTGTCAGGGGGACTAGCAGGGTATACAAAAGATACAAAAGTCTGAGGTCACGTATCAACAGATTCAAGAACAGCTTCTTCCCTGCTGCTGTCAGGCTTTTGAATGGACCTACCTGGCATTAAGTTGATCTTTCTCTACACCCTAGCTATGACTGTAACACTACATTCTGCACTCCTTTCCTTCTCTATGAATGGTATGCTTTGTCTGTATAGTGCGCAAGAAACAATACTTTTCACTGTATGTTAATACATGCGACAATAATAAATCAAATCAAATCTAATCAGGGTAAACACGCGGAGTTACTGGGATGGGGCCTGGGTGGGATGGTTGTCGGTGCAGGCTTGATGGGCCAAATGGCCTCCTTCAGCACTGTAGGGATTCTATGATAACAAACGTGGTGAAACACTGCCCCATCTTGGATATCAGCAAAACTAGTCTGCAGCAAGCTCAGTTAATGCCGGTAAATCCGCAGGCAGCAACGTAGCTCCAGCTTCTGGTGAATGATCACAAGTAGATAACACTTTAAAACAACAATGTAATTAGACAGAGAGAACTGTCCATCTGCACGTTTGCTTCTGGCTACTGTGAACAGAAGCAATAAAAATGGGCAACACCAGTTGGAACAATGAGTGCTGTGTCTAACAAGGTGTTCCGTGTGTAGCTAGTCCAAGTCAATAAATTACCACCCCAACATAGTCAATTTGTCTCTGCTGTTTACAGCTGAACACTGAAGTGAAACAGGACTAACCATCAACAGTCCTTGTTAAGTGAAATCCACAGCGGATGGCAGCTGCGCCTCGGAGTCAGAGGCTTTGTGGATTCAGGCCCCCGCTCCAGATTATGAAGTCTAGGCTGAACTTTCCTGGTCTTTGACAAAGGGTCATCTGGACTCGAAACGCCAGCTCTTTTCTCTCCTTACAGATGCTGCCAGACCTGCTGAGATTTTCCAGCATTTTCTCTTTTGATTCCTGGTCTTTCGTCTTGTGAAGTAAAAAAAGTTTATTTGTTAGTAAGGCTCACGTTAACACTGCAGTGATGTTATTGTGAAATTCCCCCTAGTTGCCACACTCCAGCGCCTGTTTGGGTCAATGCGCCCTAACCAGCACGTCTTTCGGAGTGTGGGAGGAAACCGGAGCACCTGGAGGAAACCCATGCAGACACGGGGAGAATGCGCAAACTCCACACAGACAGTGACCCAAGCCGGGAATCGAACCCAGGTCCCTGGTGCTGTGAAGCAGCAGTGCTAACCACTGTGCCACTGTGACGCCCCTCAGGTTTTTTTTCTGTACTCATTCGTGGTACATGGGCTTTGCATTTATTGCCCATTTATTTCCCATCCCAAGTTGCCCTTTCTTTATTTATGAGTGTCATAAGTACGCTTACATTAACTCGGCACTGAAGTTACTGTGAAAATCCCCTAGTCACCACAATCTGGCGCCTGTTCGGGTACACTGGGGGAGAATTTAGCATGGCCAATGCACCCTAACCAGCACGTCTTTCAGACTGTGGGAGGAAACCGGAGCACCCGGAGGAAACCCACGCAGACACGGGAAGAACGTGCAGACTCTGCACAGACAGTGACCCAAGTCAGGAACTGAACCCGGGTCCCTGGCGCTGTGAGGCAGCAGTGCTAAGCGCATGTACCACCGTGCCACCCTAGTTGAGAGTCAACCGCATTGCTGTGGATCTGGAGTCACATGTAGGCCAGACCGGGTAAGGACGGCAGATTTCCTTCCCTAAAGGAACCAGATGGGTTTTTTCCGACAATCGACAATGGTTTCATGGTCATCAGTAGATTCTTAATTCCAGCTATTTTTTAATTGAATTCAAATTCCACCATCTGCCGTGGTGGGATTCGAACCCGGGTCCCCAGAACATTAGCTGAGTTTCTGGATTAATAGTCTAGCGATAATACCACTAGGCCATCGCTTCCTGGGCGTAAAATATCTTGGGGCACTATTTATAGAAAGGAAGGAGAGCTCTCACTAGTAAATGCGCCTAGTTTGGGGGCGTTTAAGAGATCCGTAGATAGGTTCATGGACGAAAAGAAATTGGTTTAGGTTGGAGGGTCACAGTTTTTTTTTAACTGGTCGGTGCAACATCGTGGGCCGAAGGGCCTGTTCTGCGCTGTAATGTTCTATGTTCTATGTTCTATGTTCTCTCCCTGGCCAATACTTGCAGTCATGATGTGGAGCTGCCGGCGTTGGACTGGGGTCAACACAGTAAGAGTTTTAACAACACCAGGTTAAAGTCCAACAGGTTCATTTGGTAGCAAATACCATTAGCTTTCAGAGTGCTGCTCCTTCGTCAGATGGAGTGGAAATGTGCTCTCAAACAGGGCATACAGAGACACAAAATCAAGTTACAGAATACTGATTAGAATGCGAATCCCTACAGCCAGCCAGGTCTTAAAGATACAGACAATGTGGGTGAGGGAGCATTAAGCACAGGTTAAAGAGATGTGTATTGTCTCCAGACAGGACAGCCAGTGAGATTCTGCAATACTTATAGACCACATGACCATAAGATATATTGGAGCAGAATTAGGCCACTCGGCCCATTGAATCTGCTCTGCCATTCCATCATGGCTGACAAGTTTCGCAACCCCATTCTCCCGCCTTTTCCCCATAACCTTTGATCCCCTTACCAATCAAGAACCTCTCTACCTCTGTCTTAAATACACTCAGTGACCCGGTCTCCACAGCCTTCTGTGGCAATGAATATCCTTCTAACTCTGTTCTCTTTTGAATAATGTTTATGTTTCGAGTTGACGGTGAATTCGGAACTGAAGTTGAGTCACGTTAAACTCAAAACATTAACTCTGTTTCCCTCTCTGCACAGACGCTGCGAGACCTGCTTCTGTTTTTATATCTGATTTCCAGCATCCGCGGTATTCTGCTTCTATTTCACTAGAAACAGAGTTTATCTCAGACAGGGGCCTCCCAAACTGTGAGAAACAGGAACTCAGGTCACCAGAAATTTCTGTAGATTGCAGGTTTTCTTTCCCCGGATTGCGTCTGTAGCCGAACAAAAGGGAGTCGCCTCATGATTGAATGCTTGTCGTTCACACGGAAGGTGTTCAGATGTGCGAGAATTCAAAGAGAGAGCACGGCTTCAGAAAGGTAAAAGGCCAAAAGATTAAAGCCTGAGGTTGGGTGTGATGCTACATTGCACTAAAGCGACAGAAAGGCGCAGATCCGATCCTCAGGCCGAGCTGCCCCCTTTCTCAGAGACTGTAGGCCCCAGTGGCACCCAGGCCCAGCTGCCGTCTAGGCCTACACTTGCCCTTCTCATCTCTTGGCCTCTTTCTTCAGGCCATGGGCTCCTGTCCGGGTTTGGTTCAATGCCAGACCCAAAGCGTAAGGCTCACAACAATGCCAAACTGTGGCCAATCAGAGGCCAACCCCATTACCCATGATGCAGCAGAACAAACTGGGTCCCATCATTAACAACCTCAATTTGATTTGATTTATTATTGTCACATGTATTAACATACAGTGAAAAGTATTGTTTCTTGCGCGCCATACAGACAAAGCATACCGTTCATAGAGAAGGAAATGAGAGAGTGCAGAATGTAGTGTTACAGTCATAGCTAGGGTGAAGAGAAAGATTAACTTAATGCGAGGTAGGTCCATTCAAAAGTCTGACAGCAGCAGGGAAGAAGCTGTTCTTGAGTCGGTTGGTACGTGACCTCAGGCTTTTGGATCTTTTTCCCGACGGAAGAAGGTGGAAGAGAGAATGCCCAGGGTGCGTGGGGTCCTTGATTATGCCGGCTGCTTTGCCGAGGCAGCGGGAAGTGTGGACAGAGTCAATGGATGGGAGGCTGGTTTGCGTGATGGATTGGGCTACATTCACGACCTTTCGTAGACCCTCAACTTGGGCTCCCAAAGCTTCCTGGCCAGGGCCCATGAGCTGGAGTGGTTCTGATGAAGTAATGGACTGATGAGTACATAAAAGAACAACATTTCAACAAAGTATTTTTAAAACAGATTTTGATATTTTAATGATGCATTGCATGTCGATCTACAATATAATATAATCATATCATATTATATCATATAACATGGGCAGCACGGCGGCACAGTGGTTAGCACTGCTGCCTCACAGCGTCAGGGACCCGGGTTCGATTCCCGGCTTGGGTCACTGTCTGTGCGGAGTCTGCACATTCTCCCCGTGTCTGCGTGGGTTTCCTCCGGGTGCTCCGGTTTCCTCCCACAGTCCGAAAGGCGTGCTGGTTAGGTGCATTGGCCATGGTAAATTCTCCCTCAGTGTACCCGAACAGGCACCGGAGCATGGCGACTAGGGGATTTTCACAGTAACTTCATTGCAGTGTTAATGTAAGCCTACTTGTGACACTAATAAATAAATTAAATAAATAATACCCGCACTTTAATAATTATATAGTGAACGTCACTGCGTTGCTTTATTGAGGTTGCGCTCTCATTGGTGTCTGGGTCAGGTTAATGTTGAAGCATTAAGTGGGAATATTCCCATTGGAAAATATTTTGGGAAGCTGGTTTTTTGCTGTGTCAAATTAGCTGCAGCAATTCTGACATGACACTAATGCCAACAGTGAAGGAACGTCTAGTCCTAAATGCCATTACATTGGCAAGTCCATGTCAGTCAGCTGATGATTGTAGTGTAATGGCTTGGTTTTAACCGCTTCATATGCTAATCAGGTACAGGTGTATGTCAACACACAAAGTAATGCAATATCACATGATTTGCTCTCTTGGGCAGTCTCACGGAGACAGTACGATGCGTTCAAACAAAGGTCGTGCCCTACAGATCTCTGCATCTTCATTACATATTCCATACAGGGTGGCACCTTGGCACAGTGGTTAGCACTGCTGCCTCGCAGCGCCAGGGACCTGGGTTCGATTCCCGCCTCGGGTGACTGTCTGTGTGGAGTCTGCACGTTCTCCCCGTGTCTGCGTGGGTTTCCTCCGGGTGCTCCGGTTTCCTCCCACACTCCAAAAGATGTGCGAGTTAGGTGAATTGGCCATGCTAAATTGTCAGTGGGATTAGCAGGGTAAATACGTGGGGTTCTGGGGATAGGGTTTGGGTGGGATTGTTGTTGGAGCAGGCTCGATGGGCTGAATGGCCTCCTTCTGTACTGTAGGGATTCGATGATTCTATATTAGTTGAGAACTGTGCCAGGACATTATAGAATAAAACTTTGGTTAGACTGCACGTAGAGTACAGTGTGCAGTCCTGGACCCCTTACCTTAAGATGGATATTATTGTCACAGAGGGAGCGCCGCAAAGTTTCACCAGACTTGTTCCTGGGATGGCGGGACTGTTCTATACAGGGCGATTGGGCAAACTGGACATCTATTCTCTCGAGTATGGTTTCCCAAACTTTGAGCCGCAGAACACCTAGAGGCCTCCCATGAGCATTGAGGAATCCTAAGCATTCTCATTGGGGTGAATTGTCCCATTCTGCCCACCATAGGAATCGGAGTGAGTGAGGGGGCAGACCATGGAAAGGTCCTTTGACCTCGGGTGGGATTTTCCGGTTTCGGGGCGAGAATGCCCAGAAAATCCTGCCCGTGATGATCATGCCACTATTTTGCTACAGAATCACAAATATAGAAATCATATTGAGTGAGTCTTTTTTAGTTATATCTACGGGGCAGGGGGTGGAATTCTTACCAAGAAATGGCAGAGTGTTGTTTCTGGTCAAAAAAACAGTCGATTTTCTCTCCAGATCTTACCACGCTGTGCCAAAAAGAATCGAGGGTGCGTGTTTCACAGCGTCATGGGGTTTTGTTGGCTCAACACACCAGCAAACCCCGGCTGCACAGAGATCGGGGCGCCAGCTTTAAAGGGCACCCCAATCAGAACCTGAGTAAACCTTCCCCCCGCTCACCATGGAGGTCTCTGCGGCTCCACTCCCCACCCCTGCTTGATGTCGGCGCTTCTCTACCCCACCCCCGACCCAATCGCCAGCCCCTTCTCCCCCTCCCTCCCCCCCAATCACCGGCCCCTTCTCCCCCACCCCCCGAACTTCAGCTCCATCTCCCCCGCCCCCCCCCCCCCCCCCCCAAGATCACCAGCCCCTTCTTTCCCCTGCCCCCGATCATCGGCCCCTTCTTCCCCCTGCCCCCGATCATCGGCCCCTTCACCCCCCTGCCCCCCAATCATCGGCCCCTTCTCCCCTCCCGCCCCCCTGATCATCGGAGTTTTAACACCCTGCCCTAAAGTCAAAGCCGGCATCTGCCTCCCGCCTCCCCCCCCCATCCCTCCAATGGCCCTCCTGCTTCACCATCTTCTCCAGGCACCCCCCACCCCCATGAGACTCCCACTGAGGCCCACTCTTTGACACAGGTTGGCACCAAGACTGCAAAAAATTACAAAGAGTCATGAACGAGCCCCAGTCCATTATTCAAACCAGCCTCCCATCTGTTGACTCTGTCTACACTTCCCGCTGCCTTGGAAAAGCAGCCAGCATAATCAAGGACCCCACGCACCCCGGACATTCTCTTTTCCACCTTCTTCCGTCGGGAAAAAGATCCAAAAGCCTGAGGTCACGTACCAACCGACTCAAGAACAGCTTCTTCCCTGCTGCTGTCAGACTTTTGAATGGACCTACCTTGCATTAAGTTGATCTTTCTCTACGCTCTAGCTATGATTGCAACACTACATTCTGCACTCTCTCGTTTCCTTCCCTATGAACGGTATGCTTCGTCTGTATAGCGCGCAAGAAACAATACTTTTCGCTGTTTACTGATACATGTTACAATAATAAATCAAATCAAATGATGCCATCCCTGGCAGTTCCAACCTGTGCCAAGGGGCAGTGCCAGGGCCATTGCAAGGACACTGTCTGGCTATGTCGCTCCCACCCAGGTTATACTGATTCTCACAGTAACTTCATTGCAGTGTTAATGTAAGCCTACTTGTCACACTAATAAATAAACAAAACTTACCTTTTTCTGGGTAAACCCATTGTAACCATGCCGATGTGATGTCACGACGACACGGTGTCAATAAGCGGCACAGGGTAAGCAACACGGGAAGTGGGTTAATGATATTAAAATATGTTGAAATTCATGTAAATTAGGTTCATTCTGGCTGAGAACTTGATGATGTCGCCAGCGAGGGGCGGGGAGATCCCAGATTGCGATCTCGCTGGTGGGATCTGTGACTTCTTCAGCCCCCACTGATATTCACGTGGATGGCGAACGCGGGCTCAAGATGGCCCCCGAAGAATAGGATGATCAGCCATGATAATCACAGAATCCCTACAGTACGGAAGGAGACCATTCGGTCCATTAAGTCTGTACCGACCACAATCCCACCCAGGCCCTATCCCCACAACCCCACACATTTACCCTAGCTAGTCCCCCTGACACTAAGGGGCAGTTTAGCATGGCCAATCAACCTAACCCACACATCTTTAGAATGTGGGAGGAAACCAGAGCACCCGGAGGAAACCCACGCAGACACGGGGAGAACGTGCAAACTCCACACAGACAGTCACCCAAGGCTGGAATTGAATCTGGGACCCTGGCGCTGCCAGGCAGCAGAGCTAACCACTGAGCCATCATGCTGCCCTAGATATCGAATGATGGAGCAGCTTTGAAGGGCTGAATGGCCTACTCCTGTTCCTATGTACCAATGATATTCAGATGGTTTTGGTACATTGTTTCATGAAAAAATGTCGGCATGGTGGCACAGTGATTAGCACTGCTGCCTCACAGCGCCAGGGACCCGGGTTCAATTCCCGGCTTGGGCCACTGTCTGTGCGGAGTCTGCACGTTCTCCCCGTGTCTGCATGGGTTTCCTCCAGGTGGTCCGGTTTCCTCCCACATTTTGAAAGACATGGTAGTTAGGTGCATTTGACCCGAACAAGCACCTGACTGTGGCGACGAGGGGAATTTCACTGTAACTTCATTGCAGTGTTAATGTAAGCCTTGCTTGTGACACTAGTAAATAAGCTTTAACTTTAAACTTTAAATGTCTGGATTGGGCCCAGTTAGACCTTACTGCTTTCAAAATCTTCAAAGGACATAGAATTATTGAATCTGACTTTGCAGATAACATAAAAATGCAGCTATTCTTCATCTTAACTGAATGAAGAGAATCGAGGAAAATAGGTTTTAAACTTCACAGCAGCGTGTTGTTACTTGAGTTCCCTGCTGCAGCCAGATTCCAGAATGTTCTGCCATCTTCTGGTCCTTGATGCAATTACCTTCATTTTGAGGACCTTGTATATTGGAGTTTAACCCTCAAAAAACATGATGAAGATCAATGAAGAAATGACCTCGTTTTCATAATTTTAAACACAATTACTTGTCCTCCAGAGAGATAAAAACAACTGATTGCAAAGATCCCAATCATCAATGCATACATTCTTTTATTCATTATATTCTCTTCATTTTCCCTCAATGTCAACAAAAGGAAGGAGATTGCCATCGACTTCAGAAAGTGTAGTGGAGAACATGTCCCTGTCTACGTCAACGGGGACGAAGTGGAAATGGTCGAAAGATTCAAGTTTCTAGGTGTCCAGATCACCAACAACCTGTCCTGGTCCCTCCACACCGACGCTATAGTTAAGAAAGCTCCACCAATCTCTCTACTTTTTGTGGTGCATCTGTAAAGGTTGGTGAGAGTCGTAGCAGATACGCCAAATTTCCTTATCCTGCTGAGAAAGTAGAGGCATTGGTGGGCTTTCTTAACTATAGCGTCGGCGTGGAGGGACCAGGACAAGTTGTTGGATTGTTCTGCGTCTTGCTCCCTTGGGGCCTCTTGGTCTTCTGACGCTGGTATCACGCTTACATCATCAATAACATCATTGTCTAATTAAGATAACCACTAACCCATTACTCTACAACACAAGGCATTAAACCGAGGCCTAGTCCATCAACTCAGCCAGACATAAAAGGTTCCATGTCACCATTTTGACACGGGCCACGAACGTTGTCTTGTTTTCTTTGCCAGTATTTTATTCATCAGTGAACACCACCAAACAAAATGAATCATCCGTCACTGCGCGTGGGATGATACCATGCGCGAATTAGCTGGCAGCATTTGCCTACATCTCAACGGAGATTACGGCCAGGGTTTTCCCGTCCCACTGTCCCTGGGATTGTAAATACCTGCCCGAGGTCAGTGAGCAGCACGGTGGCACAATGGTTAGCACTGCGGCCTCACAGCACCAGGGACCCCCGGGTTCAATTCCCGAGTTCGGGTCACTGCCTGTGCGGAGTCTGCATTTTCTCCCCGTGTCTGCGTGGGTTTCCTCCGGGTGCTCCTGTTTCCCCCCACAGTCCGAAAGATGTGCTGGTTAGGTGGATTGGCCGTGCTAAATTCTCCCTCAGCGTACCCTAACAGGCACCAGAGTGTGGTGACTCGGGGATTTTCACGGTAACTTCACTGCAGTGTTAATGTAAGCCTACTTGTGACACTGATAAATAAACTTTAAAGCTTATCTGTCAAAATCCCTGTCCCGCCCACAACAATTCCCGCTGCGGGTGGGACTGGAAGATTTTGGACAACATTTTTCAAAAATGTAACTAATGGGCCCTGAGCAGTTATGGGGTGATTTGATTTGATTTATTATTGTCACATGTATTAACATACAGTGAAAAGTATTGTTTCTTGTGCGCTATACAGACAAAGCATACCGTTCATAGAGAAGGAAAGGAGAGAGTGCAGAATGTAGTGTTACAGTCATAGCTAGGGTGTTGAGAAAGATCAACTTAATGCGAGGTAGGTCCATTCAAAAGTCACCAAATCTGCAAGAGATCGAATTAAAGCATTGTTAGAGAGTTTAAAAGAGTTAGAATAAAGTTTTAGAAGCATAGAACGAGAGTAAGAGATAGAATTAGAAGATGTGCTGGGAACAGCTCACAACATCGCCATGCTCCAGGGCCATCTTGGATTGAAGAAACAAGGATAAGATTCTTGATATTGTCACTTAGGAAATAGGGAGCAGTGGGATTGTGGAGAGAACTGGAGTGAAGGAAATGCAGGATTTAGTGTGGGACAAATAGGAAGGTTGTGAACAGGAATTTGGTGGGACAACGTGATTGAGGTAAGCTGAAGATGGGGGGAGGAAAGGGGGGGAGAAACTGTAAAGAACCGGTTTTAAAATTTATTTATTAGTGTCACAGTGTCATTTATGAGTGTTTACGTTAACACTGCCGTGAAATTACTGTGAAAATCCCCTGGTCGCCACACTCCGGCGCTTGTTCGGGTACACTGAGGGAGAATTTAGCACGGCCAATGCACCTAACCAGCACGTCCTCCGGACTGTGGGAGGAAACCGGAGCACCCGGAGGAAACCCACGCAGACACGGGGAGAACGTGCAGACTCCACACTTGACCAAGCCCGGAATCGAACCCAGGTCCCTGGCGCTGTGAGGCAGCAGTGCTAACCACCGTGCCGCCCAATCAAACAGTTGAAAACACGGTGAGGTAGAGCAAAGAAAGAGAATCCAGGACTTGATGGTTTATGGCTGCAGTACGCTCGATGATGCCTTCCTCCGACAGGAGAGAATGCGCTTGAGGCAAGAGGCTGAGACATTCTTACAGCGCGCTGAAACCTTGTATATTCAATTCTGGCTGAAAACAAATAAATAAAAACGATACCTCTCCACTCCTGAGGGGTGGCTGCACCATGTTACCCGAACGGGATGTAGGGCCCACCGGTTTATTGTTGTATTGGCAGTCCAGTTGCACTAAGTGTCGGCAGTGTGTGTGGCAGGTGTACTTGCAGTCTGGAGAAAGCAAACACAAACAGTGCATATTAATCTGCTGCAGCTCCTCACTCAGCAACGGATGGTAAGAATCGAATGCATTAACTGACCCAGTAATACACAATCCAGATTATAAAGCCCAGTCCGCAAATCAAAAAAGTTACCATCCTTAGAAAGAGGCGTTCAAGCGTGAGTGGTGACTGATGTCCCAAAACTATTTGATTTGATTTATTCTTGTCACATGTATTAGCATACAGTGAAAAGTATTGTTTCTTGCGCACTCTGCCGACAGAACATACTGTTCATAGAGAAGGAAAGGAGAGAGTGCAGAATGTAGTGTTACAGTCATCATAGAATCATAGAAACCCTACAGTACAGAAAGAGGCCATTCGGCCCATCGAGTCTGCACCGACCACAATCCCACCCAGACCCTACCCCCATATAAGGTTCACCATGGTAGGCTTCTGCAGAAAATGCAGATGTATGGGATTGGGGGTGATCTAGGAAATTGGATCAGGAATTGGCTAGCGGATAGGAAACAGAGGGTGGTGGTTGATAGTAAATATTCATCATGGAGTGCGGTTACAAGTGGTGTACCTCAGGGATCTGTTTTGGGGCCACTGCTGTTTGTAATATTTATTAATGATCTGGATGAGGGTATAGTTGGGTGGATTAGCAAATTTGCTGATGACACCAAAGTCGGTGGTGTGGTAGACAGTGAGGAAGGGTGTCGTAGTTTGCAGGAAGACTTAGACAGGTTGCAAAGTTGGGCCGAGAGGTGGCGGATGGAGTTTAATGCGGAGAAGTGTGAGGTAATTCACTTTGGTAGGAATAACAGATGTGTTGAGTATAGGGCTAACGGGAGGACTTTGAATAGTGTGGAGGAGCAGAGGGATCTAGGTGTATGTGTGCATAGATCCCTGAAAGTTGGGAATCAAGTAGATAAGGTTGTTAAGAAGGCATATGGTGTCTTGGCGTTTATTGGTAGGGGGATTGAATTTAGGAGTCGTAGCGTTATGTTGCAACTGTACACAACTCTGGTGCGGCCGCACTTGGAGTACTGTGTGCAGTTCTGGTCCCCACATTACAGGAAGGATGTGGAGGCTTTGGAGAGGGTGCAGAGGAGGTTTACCAGGATGTTGCCTGGTATGGAGGGGAGATCCTATGAGGAGAGGCTGAGGGATTTGGGATTGTTTTCGCTGGAAAGGCGGCGGCTAAGAGGGGATCTTATTGAAACATATAAGATGATTAGAGGTTTAGATAGGGTGGATAGTGATAGCCTTTTTCCTCTGATGGAGAAATCCAGCACGAGGGGGCATGGCTTTAAATTGAGGGGGGGTAGTTATAGAACCGATGTCAGGGGTAGGTTCTTTACCCAGAGGGTGGTGAGGGATTGGAATGCCCTGCCAGCATCAGTAGTAAATGCGCCTAGTTTGGGGGCGTTTAAGAGATCCGTAGATAGGTTCATGGACGAAAAGAAATTGGTTTAGGTTGGAGGGTCACAGTTTTTTTTTTAACTGGTCGGTGCAACATCGTGGGCCGAAGGGCCTGTTCTGCGCTGTAATGTTCTATATCCCTACATATTTTACCCACTAATCCACACATCCCAGGACACTAAGGGGCAATTTTAGCATGGCCAATCAACCTAACCCGCACATCTTTGGACTGTGGGAGGAAACCGGAGCACCCGGAGGAAACCCACGCAGACACGAGGAGAATGTGCAAACTCCACACAGACAGTGACCCAAGCCGGGAATCGAACCCAGGTCCCTGGAGCTGTGAAGCAGCAGTGCTAACCACTGTGCTACCGTGCCGCCCGTCATAGCTAGGTGTAGAGAAAAATCAACTTAATGCAAGGTAGGGTCCATTCTAAAGTCTGATGGCAGCAGGGAAGAAGCTGTTCTTGAGTCGGTTGATACGTGACCTCAGACTCTTGTATCTTTTTCCTGACGGAAGAAGGTGGAAGAGAGAATGTCTGGGATGCATGAGGTCCTTAAATATGCTGGCTGCTTTGCTGAGGCAGCGGGAAGTGTAGACAGAGTCAATGGATGGGAGGCTGGTTTGCGTGATGGATTGGGCTACATTCACGACCTTTCGTAGTTTCCTGCGGTCTTGGGCAGAGCTGGAGTGTCACCAAGGTGACTTTAGCATTAACTCCCAAACAGATCCTCATGTTTGCAATCTCATTTCCCCATCAGTTGTTTCTGCTTCATTTTATTTGTACAGATAACATTTTGACGAGTCTTGAGCCTGTATATGGATTGCTACAAAGACTTCATTTTAAGATATTTCTGCCTCTGTAACTAACTCTGCTGAGCTTAAAAAATTAACAACCTCAGCTTTAACTTGACTACATTTCGAAACTCAGAAGGCATGCTGGGTTAGCTAGAAATTGACTGCATTTTTGTAAAGTACAATGCCAGCAAAAACTGGCTTTTTATAAACCAAACAAAGATTTTCATAAACAACATTTGCGAGGCCGGTTCCTCCAAGTTAGAGGCAGCATGTGCCATTAATTCATTTCAATATTGTACCAGTGCTGTCTCCGTCTATTCAAAGGAATGAATGGACCCTACGGTGAGGGATTTAATGGGACATGGAGGTAATATTCCCATGGCATTCACCATTCCCAGAAACAGAGGACTTGTCACAACGGTCAAACCAAGCTACCAAACTTGACGTTTGTGGTCTCAGGTCTAGACAGGCAGCTGTGGGCAACAGGTGAATGAAATGCTGGTTTCAAAGTCAAGATTTTATATCAATTCTTTAATATGATATTAGAACCTGTTGCTTTAAAGGAGAAAATTATATCCACTCCCGCATTGTTTTAACCACCTTGGGCTAGAGATGCACACGTTATGGATTGAGGGTTTCAAACATTCCTCAGCACCCCCCACCCACCCCCCCATCCCCGTTCTTTTCACTGACTTCCTCATGTTATAGAATCATAGAATCCCTACAGTGCAGAAGGAGGCCATTCAGCCCATCGATTCTGCACCAACCACAATCCCACCCAGGCCCTATCCCCATACATTTACCCTAGTTGGTCCCCCTGACACTAAGGGTCAATTCACCATGGCCAATCCACCTAACCCGCACATCTTTGGAGTGTGGGAGGAAACCAGAGCACCCGGAGGAAACCCACGCAGACACGGGGAGAATGTGCAAACCCCACACAGACAGTCACCCAAGTGGGAATGGAACCCGGGTCCCTGGCGCTGTGAAGCAGCAGTGCCACGTTCCAGCGTACACCATGGCAATTCTCAGGAAACTTCTCCTGAGCAAGATCGGCATGAAGTCAGTGAGATCCAAGAAATTCTGGGCCGGAGACTCACCTTCCATTCTGTCCTCCAGCCTTGCATTGGAACTCGAGCCAAGTTCAGACGTGAGCAACTCAACCAAACCGACAACCGGGTCACCAAAATGTACTTTTAAGAGCGACAGAATTGAAAGGATGATGGGCACGATCTTACCAGCTTGCCACACCAGCCGATTGGCGTAGTGATCCGGTAAGGTCGGGCAAGAGGCGGAAAGTCGGGTTCGCACTGGGTTTCTCACCTCTCACGATCTTGCCGGTCCCGTTCCGCTGGCAAAATCGGCCTCGCGCATAGGAAGGGCGCGAGGCTGATTTACATATTAATGACATGTCATTAATATGTAAATAAGTGAGCCCCGGACACTGTCATCCGGGCTCACTTACCTTTCCGACCTCGCCAGTGGAGGTTCTCACTGGCGATGATCACTGATGGTCTCCACCAATGGGGACCTGACGCGATGGCTTCATCGCCGGGACTGGAGGCCATTGAAGTCCCCCCACCCCCGGTGGTTGGGGGCAGAGGTGGGCAGTGCCCATGAGCAGTGCCAGCCTGGCACCCTGGCACTGCCCATCGGGCACCAAGCAGTGCCAAGGGGGCAGGGCTTGATGGGAGGCAGAACATTGGTGAGGTCACAGCTAGAGTACTGTGGGATGTCGTGTTGAAGTTGTACAAGACGCTGGTAAGGCCACACTTGGAATACTGTGTGCAATTCTGGTCACCCTATTATAGAAAGGATATTATTAAACTAGAAAGAGTGCAGAAAAGATTTACTAGGATGCTACCGGGACTTGATGGATTGAGTTAAGGAGAGGCTGAATAGACTGGGACTTCTTTCTCTGGAGCGTAGGAGGCTGAGGGGTGACCTTAAAAAGGTCTATGAAGGGCACAGATCAGTTAGATAGTCAACATCTTTTCCCAAAGGTAGGGGAGTCTAAAACTAGAGGGCATAGGTTTAAGGTGAGAGGGGAGACTTACAAAAGTGTCCAGAGGGGCAATTTTTTCACACAGAGGTGAGTGTCTGGAACAAGCTGCCAGAGGTAGTAGTAGAGGCGGGTACAATTTTATCTTTTAAAAAGCATTTAGATCATTACATGCGGGCAATTGGGATTAGCTTAGGGGTTTTTTAAAAAAAGGACAGCATGGACAAGTTGGGTCGAAGGGCCTGTTTCCATGCTGTAAACCTCTATGACTCTACTGTGTGCTGTTCTGGTTGCCACATTATCGGAAGGATGTGATTGCACTGGAGGGGGTGCAGAGGAGATTCACCAGGATGCTGCCTGGGATGGAAGAGAGGTTGGATAGGCTTGGGAAGACTGAGGGGCGACCTGATCGAGGTGTACAAGATTATGAGGGACATGGACAGAGTGGATAAGGAACAGTTGTTCCCCTTAGTTGAAGGGTCAGTCAGGAGGGGCATAGGTTCAAGGTGAGGGACAGGATGTGGATGTGAGGAAACATTTTTTTACCCAGAGGGTGGTGACGGTCTGCTGATTGGGAGGGTGGTGGAGGCGGGATGCCTCATATCCTTTAAAAAGTATCTGGACGAGCACTTGGCGCATCATAACATTCAGGGCTATGGGCCAAGTGCTGGCGGATAGGATTAGGTGGGAGTTCAGGTGTTTCTAATGTGTGGGTGCAGACTCGATGGGCTGAAGGGCCTCTTCTGCGCTGTAAGATTCTATTATCCTCTGATATGTGGGGTTGCAAGGATAGGGCCTGGGTAAGATGCTCTGTTGGAGAGTCAGTGCCGACTCGATGGGCCGAAGGATCTTTTCTGGACTATGAGCCAAAGGCCAACAGTTCTGATGAACAGAAGAAAACAAATGTTCCAATAATAACATAAACCAGGAAACTAACGCACGGCACGGTAGCACAGTGGTTAGCACTGCTGCTTCACAGCTCCAGGGTCCTGGGTTCGATTCCTGGCTCGGGTCACTGTCTGTGTGGAGTTTTCACATTCTCCTCGTGTCTGCGTGGGTTTCCTCCGGGTGCTCCGGTTCCCTCCCACAGTCCAAAGATGTGCGGGTTAGGTTGATTGGCCAGGTTAGAAAATTGCCCCTTAGAGTCCTGAGATGCGTAGGTTAGTGGGATTAGCGGGTAAATATGTGGGGGTAGGGCCTGGGTGGGATTGTGGTCGGTGCAGACTCGATGGGCCGAATGGCCTCCTTCTGCACTGTAGGGTTTCTATGATTTCTATGATAACACAGTGCTAGTGGGACTGAGATGGCTCTGCACCTTAAAAGGAAAGATGCTTTCCATTTTGTATTCAGCAGTTTACTGAGCTACAACATACATTTAAACATCTCTGTAAGTTAGGACAGTCTTGTTTTGAAAGAAACTGAAATTCACAGTGGGGTGGAGGTAAAAAGATGACTGGCAAAACTTTTACAATGGTGGTCTCAGCAGGGGGTTAATGTGTAATCTCGCTATGAATTAAAATGCTGCACTCACACTTGCTGCTCCCTCCAGCTGCTGGACGCAGTGGCCAGTTTTGCAAAGCGAGCATCGGCCACAAGTTGGCTAATTCTAAAGCTAACCGGCAGAGTGTCTGAGAGAGATTAGCATCGGCAGAGTTTAATGAAATCCACTAAGCCCCCAGCACAATTGCAGCAGCGAAGCTGTTGTCTGTTAAAACAACAGACCCAGGTATATGAGGCAGAGCATGTACTGAGGGCAGAAAAGGTCTTTAAATCTCACTCGGTCCTGTCAGGCAGAGTCACAGAGCAACGCAGCACGGAAACAGGCCCTTTGGCCCAACTCGTCCATGCTGACCAAGCTTCCTAATCTGAGCCAGTCCCATTTGCCTGCATATCCCTCAAAACCTCTCCCGTCCATGTACCTGTTGATGCGCTATCAATAAGGCGAAAGACTACCGATATGCCAATATAAGTGTAGGCTTTTATTCACAACAGAATCAGGAGCAGATCCCAACAAATAGCCGACCTGGACTGAACAAGGGGGAGGAGACAGCCACCTTTATACTAGGTGCTGAGGGGAGGAACCAAACTGGAAGGGGATGTGTCCAGGTATGACAAACACACACAACGGTGGTCCATATAGGACAAAGGCACAACTGAGGTCCACCACACCTGTCCAAATGCCTTTTAAATGTAATTGCGCCCGCCTCTACCACCTCCTCTGGCAGCTCATCCCATGCACGCACCACCCTCTGTGTGAAAAGGTTGCCCCTCAGGTCCCCTTTTCCCCTCCCACCTTAAACCTACGCCCTCTAGTTTTGGGACTCCCCCTACCCTGGGGAAAAGGCCTCGGCTATTCACCTTATCCAAACCCCTCATGACTTTATAAACCTCTATAAGATCACTCCTCATCCTCCTACGCTCCAGGGAAAATAAGGTCCCAGCCTATCCAGCCTCTCCTTATAATTCAAACCTTCCAGTCCCGGTAACATCCTTGTACATTTATTTATTTTGCACCCTTTCCAGTTTAATAACATCCTTCCTATAGGATTTTTCCTGTAGATATTTAAAGAAGAAGGCACTCCCTCCACCCACACCCCGCCCCCCCCCTGCCCTCCCTACCTGAAGATTTTCTTCTTATCATCTGCAATGTGATGTTGTTCGACAGTTTGCAAATAGCTATTCCCATCCTGACATTCCGAATGTCAGGAAGTCTCCCTCTCCGGCGAGGAAAGTCACTCTAATGTTGACTGACTCAGCATCATTTGACAGCGAACTTGTCACAGGGGCAGTGCAAGGCTCTGACTGAGCTTTGGCCAAAGCCCAACAAATCCTGTCGTGTTACTGCCCAGCCCCTCTGCAGGCTTCACTCGCCTGCCTGTTGAGAGAAAGCAACAGCAGTGGTTAAGTGGGTATTTGCCTTTCCTTTTCATTCTGTTGGTATAATATTTGAATTTCAAATGGGGTATGCTATTTCAATAGCAATCCTGCTTGGGGGCTTGCAGTACGGAACACAGGAGCCAAGGTACAAATCAAACAGCACGGTCCGTATCTATTCAGATGAAATGCTTGTTGCAAGCTATAGGAGCAGTCTATCAATCACCCGGTGCTCCATTAGTTTACAGGTCAGATGCAATCCTTTCCAGAGGATGCCTTAGCTGGAAAAACCAACCAGCTAATTACTTAAAGCCTCTGGATGTCTCAAAGTCTTTGTGCCCATGGGCGGCACGGTGGCACAGTGGTTAGCACTGCTGCCTCACAGCGGCAGGGACCCGGGTTCGATTCCAACCTTGGGTCACGGTCTTTGTGGAGTTTGCATGTTCTCCCCGTGTTTGTATGGGTTTCCTCCGGATGCTCCGGTTTCCTCCCGCAGTCCAAAGATGTGCAGGTTAGGATGGCCCAGCCATGTTAAATTGCCCCTTAGTGTCCAAAGATGTGCAGGTTCGGTGGATTGGTCATACTAAATTGCCCCTTAGTATCCAAAGATGTGTCGGTTAGGTGGATTGGCCATGTTAAATTGCCCCTTAGTGTCCAAAGATGTGCTGGTTAGGTGGATTGTCCATGCTAAATTGCCCCTTAGTATCCAAAGATGTGTAGGTTAGGTGGATTGGCCATGTTAAATTGCCCCTTAGTGTCCAAAGATGTGCTGGTTAGGTGGATTGGCCATGGTAAATTGCCCCTTAGTGTCCCAAGAAGTGTAGGTTAGGTGGATCAGCCATGCTAAATTGCCCCTTAGTCCAAGATGTGCAGTTTAGGTGGATTGGCCATGCTAAATTGCCCCATAGTGTCCAAAGATGTGTAGGTTAGGTGGATTGGCCATGCTAAATTGCCCCTTAGTATCCCAAAATGTGTAGGTTAGGTGGATTAGCCACGGTAAATGTATGGGTTACTCGGATAGGGCGGGGGAGAGGTTCTGGGTAAGATACTCTGTCAGAAAGTCAGTGCAGACTCGATGGGCCGAATGGTCTCCTGCACCGCAGAGATTCTATGATGAAAATTTTCTCTGATGATCACATCCCCAGTCTCTTGTGAAATTGTAAATCGTGGCTGCACGATAGAAATACAGCGGGGAAGAAAGATTTACAGGTCCGTAATTCAATCAGGAAACAAACTGCTCCAGATTTTAGCTTCCGATTCATGGGTTCCGCTGAAAGATCCAATTGGATTTCTTTCTAATCCTTTTTCCTGCGAACCAGCACTGATTTAGATAAGTGATGCTATCGTGCCATGGAAAACGACAAAGAGATTATCTTTGCACCAGCAATTTTCATCAACGATAAAGGCCCCTCTACATTTGGCAGGATGCTTGTTCTGTGTTGAAATATTCTGCTACATGGGGGTCACATGTGGGACCTCGTAACGCCTTCCATCAGGCACTTGCAGGCTGGACCACTCTCTCTTGACACTGGAAATAATAGAATCGTAGAATGGTTACAACACAAAAGGAGACCATTCGGCCCTCCACATTTATGTTGCTTCTCTGAAGCACGGCGGCACGGTGGTTCGCGCTGCTGCCTCACAGCGCCAGGGACCCGGGTTCAATTCCTGGCTTGGGTCGCTGTCTGTGTGGAGTTTGCACATTCTCCCTGTGTCTGCGTGGGTGCTCCGGTTTCCTCCCACTGTCTGGTTAGGGTGCATTGGCCATGGTAAATTCTTCCTTAGTGTACCCGAACAGGCGCTGGAGTGTGGCGACTAGGGGATTTTCACAGTAACTTCACCACAGTGTGAATGTAAACCTACTTGTGATTAATAAATGAATAAACCTTAAAAGAGCATTTCAACTCATTACCCTCCCTTTAGCCAAGCAGATTTTCAAATTAGATAATTCAGTTTGAATGCTGCAACTGAATCTGCCTCCACCACACGCTCAGACAGTGCATTCCAGATCCTAACCACTCGCTGAGTGAATCTGTCTCCACCACGCTCTCAGACAGTGCATTCCAGATCCTAACCACTCACTGTGTGAATCTGTCTCCACCACACTCTCAGACAGTGCATTCCAAAGATGTGCTGGTTAGGTTCATTGGCTGTGCTAAATTCTCCCTCAGTGTACCCGAACAGGCGCCGGAGTGTGGCGACTAGGGGATTTTCACAATAACTTCATTGCAGTGTTAATGTAAGCCTACTTGTGACATTAATAAATAAACTTTAACTTTGTTCTTTGTAACAGAAAGTGGCAGAAAGTTATAAGCTTGCAGGCTGCATAAAGCCTGCACTGCAAGTCAGCCAGAGACTTCCAAACAATCCAAAAATGAAACAGAAAATGTGGGAAGGAAAACTCAGCAGGTCTCCGGAGAGAGAAATTGAGTTAATGTTTCCAAATCCGGATGACTCTTCTTCAGAGCTTCTGCTTGAGTTATCCAAAAAAATCCAAATGGCGCCTGGGTCCACTGCGGGGATAGTGGAAACTGAAAATAAAATGGCTTAAAATCCAAATCATAGAATCCTACTGTGCAGAAGGAGGCCATTCAGCCCTCAAATCTGCACCAACTACAATCCCACCCAGGCCCTATCCCCATAACGCCATGCATTTACCCGAGCTAGTTCCCCTGACACTAAGGGGCAATTTCCCACGGCCAATCCACCTAACACGCACATCTTTCGGACTGTGGGAGGAAACCGGAGCACCCGGAGGAAACCCACGCAGACACGGGAGAGAACGTGCAAACTCCACACAGACAGTGACCCAAGCCGGGAATCGAGCCTTGGGTCCCTGGCGCCGTGAGGTAGCAGTGCTAACCACTGTGTCGCCGTGACTCCCAGTCAAGTTGTAAAAATTGCACTAACAATGTCTGCAGGTTGAGATTCAGCAGCCTCCCTGGCCAGACTCTGCGAGGTTATTTACAGTTGTACTTTGAGCCACCCGCACCCCCCCCCCCCCCACCCCCCCCACCCCCACCCCCACCCCCCGTCGCACTATTCACTCACAGGACTGGTGCCAAACACGTTCAGAGTGGACAATGTGATCACAAGCCCCACAAAACTGCAGTGACAGCCACTGCAACAATTACTTCCTTATTTGATTATTTGGTGCACTGTGGCTTATCTCGCCTTGCCTGAGGAAATCAAGATGACGTTTCAGTTAAACTTTGTATCAGTCATTTACATTCACAACATACGATATCTCAGCCAAGAGGACATGACCTGGCACTGGTTCACTTGGCTTCCTCTGGTTAAAGAACTGCCTTGGCTGGTGAATCATTTTGTGGATTTGGGACAATGACCCAAAGAGAATGAAGAGTAATTTTCTTATATTCATTCGTGGGACATGGGTGTCGCTGGCTGGCCAGCATTTATTGCCCATCCCTAATTGCCCTTGAAGGGCATCAGAGAGTCAATCAAATGCTATGGATCTGGAGTCACATGTAGGCCAGACCGGGTAAGGACGGCAGATTTCCTTCCCTAAAGGACATTAGTGAACCAGATGAGGTTTTCCGACAATGGTCTCATTAGTAGATTCTCAATTCCAGATATTTTTTATTGAATTTAAATTCCACCACCTGCCATGGTGGGATTCGAACCCGGGTCCCCAGAACATTAGCTGGCTTTCTGGATTAATAGTCGAGTGACAATAGCACTAAGCCATCTAATCCAGGTGTTAAAAGCATTTGCGTAAGAGTCTAAGAAAGGGATCAGAGAATGCTTACAGCAGGGAAGGAGGCCTTTTGGCCCATCGGGCCTGCAGAGACAACAATCCCACCCAGGCCCTATCCCCGTAACCCCATATATTTACCCTACTAATCCCCGAGATACTAAGGGGCAATTTAGCCAATCAACCTAACCTGCACATTTTGGAACTGTGGGAGGAAGCAGGAGCACCCGGAGGCAACCCACGCAGACACGGGGAGAATGTGCAAACTCCGCACATTGACCTGAGGCCAGAATTGAACCCGGGTCCCTAGCTCTGTGAGACAGCAGTGCTAACCACTGTGCCACCGTGTCGCCCCTCTTGTCACCTCTCTTCAAGCAAGCAACTCTGCAAATCCCACTCCCTCACCCTGCTCCCTCAGCACAGTATATTTATTCCCTTATCCAATCCTCTTTAGAAAACCACAGTTGATCTTCCCTCTTCCTCGCTCTCGGGCAATGCAGTGCACATCCCAACCACAAGCCGCATTAATTCTTTTTCCCCCTCAGGTTGCCATTGGATCTTTTGCCAATCACCTTAAATATCGGTGTCCTCTGCTTCTCGATCCTTCCAGCAATGGGAACAGTCTCTCTCTCTACTCACTCTGTCCAGATCCCTCATGAACTTTGAACACCTCCAACAAATAAATCTTCTCTCTTCGAGGACAACAGTCTCCAGCTTCTCCAATTTATCCTTGAAGCCGAACCCCCTGGAAACGTTCTCGGGAATCTTTTCTGCACCGCCTCTGACGCACTCACATCTTGTCTAAAGTGTGGCGCCCAGAATTAGATGTAACCAGGGGTGGGGTGGGGGGGATTTGAACCCCCATTTTCGGGGGGGGGGGGGAACCGCGGAGGGGGCAGGGATACGAGCGGGAAACCCAAGGCAGCTTTTCGACGGGTGGGATTTCCCCCGTGTGATTGTCCCCCGCTCCCCACCAATGGTGTAACAGAGTCGGGATGCCCACTTACATCTACTTGAATATGTCCATCAGGCACTTACTCCCCACCAATGAGGGCGGCACAGGGTGGCACAGTGGTTAGCACTGCTGCCTCACAGCACCAGAGGCCTGCGGGTTAGGGTGATTGGCCATGCTATAGTGACCCTTGTGTTGGGGGATTAGTGGGGTAAATATGTCGGGTTAGGGGATAGGGCCTGGGTGGGATTGTGGTCGTTGCAGACTCGATGGGCCGAATGGCCTCCTTCTGCACTATAAGGATTCTATGAACAGGTGCCGGAGTGTGGTGACTAGGGGATTTTCACAGTAACTTCATTGCAGTGTTAATGTAAGCCTACTTGTGACGACTATACAATAAATAAATAAGCTTTTGGTCATTTGACCAAAAGTGCCGGGGGATGTCATAAGAATGCAAGATGTTGTTGTACTAATTGGGGTTTGCACAGCAAGAAGTCTCACAACACCAGGTTAAAGTCCAACAGGTTTATCTGGTAGCACGAGCTTTCGGAGCGTTGCTCCTTCATCAGGTGATTGGACTCACCTGATGAAGGAGCAGCGCTCTGAAAGCTCGTGCCCAGTCCAACGCCAACATCTCCACATAACCAGGGTTTAACTGGGGGAGGGGAGATAATCTAATTTGCCCCAAAATGACACAAGCTTTTTAAGGGGGTAATATTATTATAGAACTCCTGCAGTGCAGAAGGAAGCCATTCGGCCCATTGAGTCTGCACCAACTTTCTGACAGAATATTCTGACCTTGTGTCGCTGGTATGGAGTCTTGCCTGCCGGAAGTGTTCGCCGTACAAGTGGCCACGCCAACACGTGAGGGAATCGGAAACAAGGCGGGAATTTCATTGCAATAGAACGGCCCTAGAATCAGGCTTTTCAAAGACACCCAACAGTTGAGGGCCCAACTCCCATTGGCTGCACTTTGGTTTGTCAATTGGACATCACCCAGATGCTTCCGTGAAGGATTAACTCATTTGGAAATGACAGGAAGAGGCTAAATAAGTAATCAGTCGCTAAGAAATCTTCATGAGTGCTCAAATTAGAGGATGAACTGGTTGCTAAGCTACCAGTAAAAGGACGAAGTAAGGCTTTTAGCAGCTTGGAAGCTTTTTGAAGTTGTGGTGACAATCGCTCTGGGAGTTGATTGCCTTTTTCTTTTGGAGGAAAGAAAATGACTGGTTATTGTTCAAGAGTTGAGTCCTGGTTCTTACACTGACCATCGATCATTGATGTTAAACATGCCAACCTGCCAGGGGACCTCGCATTTCCACCTCATCTAACATGTACAGCCTCAATCTAAAATCTCATCCTAAGGATGTGTGACTCTGTCAGACTTACAAACGTTGTATAGAACACAAAATGACCCTCGGATAGCACTACCCACATATCGAGTCAGACAGCTCTGCGTTCAAATCCCACCCTGGAGATTTGAGTGTGTAAGCTCTGCTGAGGGAGTGCTGCACTGTTGGAAGGAGCGACACGGTGGCACAGTGGTTAGCACTGCCGCCTCACAGCGCCAGGGACCCGGGTTCAATACTGGCCTTGGGTCACTGTCTGTGTGGAGTTTGCACATTCTCCCCGTGTCTGCGTGAGTTTCCGCTGGGCACTCTAGTTTCTTCCCACACTCCAAAGATGAACAGGTTAGGTGGATTGGCCATGCTAAATTGCCCCTTAGTGTCAGGGGGATTAGCGGGGTAAATATGTAGTGTTATGGGGATAGGGCCTGGGTGGGATTGTTGTCGGTGCAAGTTCGATGGGCCGAATGGCCTCTTCTGCACTGTAGTGATTCTATGATTTTATGATTCTTAGTCCGCTTCAGATGAGGTGCTAAGCTGTGACCCTGCCTGTCTTTTCAGGTGGACATCAATTATCCCATGGATGTGGTTGCGTGAGAGAGGGTGCAGAGGAGATTCACCAGGATGTTGCCTGGGCTGGAGCGTTCCAGCTATGAAGAGAGGCTGGTTAGGCTGGGGTGGGTTTCCTTGGAGCAGAGAGAAGGCTGAAGGGGGACCTGATTGAGGTGTACAGAATTATGAGGGGCATCGATAGGATAGGTGAGAAGAAACTTTTCCCCTGAGCAGAGGGGTCAATAACCAGGGGGCATAAACTTAAGGTAAGGCGCTGGAGATTTAGAGGGGATTTGAGGAAAGATTTTTTCACCCAGAGGGTGATGGGAATCTGGAACTCACTGCCTGAAAGGGTGATAGAGGCAGGAATCCTCACAACATTTAAGAAGCATTTAGATGCCACAGCATATAAAGGTACAGACAATGTGGGTGGAGGGAGCATTAAACACAATGCTCCCTCCACCCACATTGTCTGTACCTTTAAGACCTGGCTGGCTTTAGGGATTCGCATTCTAATCAGTATTCTGTAACTTGATTTTGTGTCTCTGTGCCCTGTTTGAGAGCAGATTTCCACTCCATCTGACGAAGGAGCAGCGCTCCGAACGCTTATGGTATTTGCTACCAAATAAACCTGTTGGACTTTAACCTGGTGTTGTGAGACTTCTTACTGTGTTTACCCCAGTCCAACGCCGGCATCTCCACATCATATTTACATAGAAACATAGAAACTAGAAGCAGGAGGAGGCCATTCGGCCCTTCGAGCCTGCTCCACCATTCATTTTGATCATGGCTGATCATCGAATTCAATATCCTGATCCTCCCTTTCCCCCATATCCCTTGATCCCTTTAGCCCCAAGAGCTATATCTAATTTCTTCTTGAAATCACACAACGTTTTGGCCTCAACTACTTTCTGCGGTAGTGAATTCCATACATTAACCACTCTCTGGGTGAAGAAATTTCTCCTCACCTCAGTTCTAAAAGGTTTACCCCTTATCCTCAAACTATGACCCCTAGTTCTTGAATCCTCCACCATTGGGAACATTCTTTCCAAATCTACCTTGTCTAACCTGTTAGAATTTTATACGTTTCTATGAGATCCCCTCTCACTCTTCTAAACTCCAGTGAATATAATCCTAACTGACTTAGTCCCTCCTCGTATGACGGACCTACCATCCCAGGAATCAGCCTGGTAAAGCTTCGCTGTACTCCCTCTATAGCAAGGACATCCTTCCTCAGATAAGGATACCAAAACTATACACAATACTCCAGATGTGGCCTCACCCACGCCCTGTACAGTTGCAGCAAAACATCCCAATTACTATATTCAAATCCACTTGCTATGAAGGCCAACATACCATTTGCCTTCTTTACTGCCTCAATTTTAATTTGCCTTCTTTACTGCCTGCTGTACCTGCGTGCTTACTCTCAGCGACCTATGCACGAGGATTCCAAGGTTTCAATGAGTGTCCACCTCTCTCAATTTACATCCATTCAAGTAATAATCTGTCTCCTTATTATTGCTACCAAAGTGAATAACCTCACATTTATCCATATTATACTGCATCTGCCATCCGTATGCCCACAATTTAGCCTGTCCAAGTCACGCTGAAGCATCTCTGCATCCCCCTCACAGCTCACTCTCCCACCCAACGTTGTTCCATTATCGCATTGCTGTTTGTGGGATCTTGCTGTGCAGAAATTGGCTGCTCCCTTTCCTGCTTTGAAACAGTGACGTCACCTCAGTTGGCCGTAAGCTTCTCTGTGATGTCCTGAAGTATAAAAATGCAAGTTCGCCTGCCCTCTGGTCCTTTAGCCAATCACCATTTCACGAAGGAGCTGTGATTTCCATTCCCACCAGGGCAGGACCCGCTGGAGGGGGGTGTTGGGGGGGGGGGGGGGGGAGTGACAGACCACCCAAAACACATTCACTATCGGCAGGGCTGGATAATCCCGGCAGTGGGCGGGGTCAGAAAAATCCAGCCAGGACTCTTTGCTCACTCCTTTTCAAAAGCTGCTGAATTGTAGATGGAAACGGTGGCTTTACAAGACTACAAATAGACTGTCAACACATCATAGAATCATTACAGTGAAGGAGGCCATTTGGCCCATCGAGTCTGCACCGACCACAATCCCATCCAGGCCCTAATCCCATAAGCCCAGATATTTACCCTGCCAATTCCGCCTGACACTAAGGGGCAATTTACTTTGGCCAATCAACCTAACCCTTTGGACTATGGAAGGAAACAGGAGCACCCGGAGGAAACCCACGCAGACACGGGGAGAACATGCAAACTCCGCACAGACGGTGACCCAAGCCGGGAATCGAATCCGGGTCCCTGGCGCCGTGAGGCAGCAGTGCCAACCACTGTGCCACCGTGAGCATCCTCCCCACCCCCACCCTCACCCACCCCGAACCACGTTAACAACTAAATCCCCCACTCTGTGAAATGTTACTTTAAGGCATTTCAACCCCTGGTTTGGCAATGAGATTTCCCCATTACAGACATGTGGCGCCCTCTTGTGTTGTTCTAAATGGGCATTAAAGAAACCTCGAATTGTACATTTGGACACTTCATACTATCTGGAAGAAAAGTTTCAAAGAGCACTTCACGGCAAATAAAGTACTTTCACCGTGTTTGAAATGATCAGACTGCCTGCCAACAGCCAGCATTGGATTAGCAAAGATTTCCTTGGATTAAAAGCCAACAAGATTTTCATTTGATTTGATTTAATTTGATTTATTATTGTCACATGTATTGGTATACAGTGAAAAGTATTGTTTCTTGCATGTTATACAGACAAAGCGGGTGGCACGGTAGCACAGTGGTTAGCACTGCTGCTTCACAGCTCCAAGGACCTGGGTTCGATACCCGGCTTGGGTCTGTGTGGAGTTTGCACATTCTCCCCGTGTCTGCGTGGGTTTCCTCCGGGTGCTCCGGTTTCCTCCCACAGTCCAAAGATGTGCGGGTTAGGTTGATTGGCCAGGTTAAAAAAAAAAATTGTCCTTAGAGTCCTGAGATGCGTAGGTTAGAGGGATTAGCAGGTAAATGTGTGGGGGTAGGGCCTGGGTGGGATTGTGGTCGGTGCAGACTCGATGGGCCGAATGGCCTCCTTCTGCACTGTAGGGTTTCTATGATTTCTATGAAAGCATACCGTTCATTGAGAAGGGAAGGAGAGAGTGCAGAATGTAGTGTTACAGTCATAGCTAGGGTGTAGAGAAAGATCAACTTAATGCAAGGTAGGTCCATTCAAAAGTCTGACAGCAGCAGGGAAGGAGCTGTTCTTGAGTTGGTTGGTACGTGACCTCAGACTTTTGCATCATTTTTCCGGACGGAAGAAGATGAAAGAGAGGATGTCTGGGACGCGTGGGGTCCTTGATTATGCTGGCTGCTTTTCCGAGGCAGCGGGAAGTGTGGACAGAGTCAATGGATGGGGGGCTGGTTTGCGCAATGGACTGGGCTACGTTCACGACCCTTTGTAGTTTCTTGCAGACTTGGTCAGGGCAGGAGACAGAGCAAAGCCACTATGAACAATCCCCGCCATAGACTCCAGTTCCCCAGGTACTGATTCCATCTCTCTCACTGGCAACGAGGAGTCAGTGGCATAGTGGTATTGACACTGGGCTAGGAATCCAGGACAAGATCTGGGAGCTCAGGATTAACTCCCACCACAGCAGATGGTGAAATTTTAATTTGATTAAGAAAAATTTGGAATTAAAACTATGACCATGAAACCACTGTCGTAAAAACCAATTTGGTTCATGCCCTTTAGGGAAGGAAATCTGCCATCCTTACCTAGATCTGGCCTAAATGTGACTCCAGACTCACAGCAATGCCCTCTGAAATAGATGGCATGGATGGCCAATAAACGCTGGCCCAGCCAGCAATACCCCCGTCACCTATAAGAACATAAGAACTAGGAGCAGGAGTAGGCCATCTGGCCTCTCGTGCCTGCTCCGCCATTCAATAAGATCATGGCTGATCTTTTTGTGGACTCAGCTCCACTTACCCGCCCACTCACCATAACCCTTAATTCCTTTACTGTTCAAAAATTTATCTATCCTTGCCTTAAAAACATTCAATGAGGCAGCCTCAACTGCTTCACTGGGCAGGGAATTCCACACATTCACAACCCTTTGTGTGAAGAAGTTCCTCCTCAACTCAGTCCTAAATCTGCTTCCCCTCATTTTGAGGCCATGCCCCCTAGTTCTAGTTTCACCCGCCAGTGGAAACAACTTCCCTGCTTCAATCTTATCTATTCCCTTCATAATCTTACATATTTCTATAAGATCTCCCCTCATTCTTCTGAATTCCAATGAGTATAGTCCCAGTCTACTCAGTCTCTCCTCATAAGCCAACCCTCTCAACTCCGGAATCAATGAGCCAATAAAACAAGACTAAGGATGAGCCACAACCTTTATGACCTCGGTGTCACATTCGAGATCATCTTCCGGCTGTTTATTTTCAGGGAAAGTTAGGACTTCTGGACAACTGCCGGATAAACCCTTCCATCGAACTTCCAACAGGGATCCCCAGCGCATCATTGGGGTGTTCCCCAGCACATCATCATTGGGGTGTTCCCCAGCACATCATCATTGGGGTGTTCCCCAGCGCATCATTGGGGTGTCCCCCAGCCCATCATTGGGGTGTGCCCCAGCCCATCATTGGGGTGTCCCCGAGCCCATCATTGGGGTGTTCCCCAGTGAATCATTGGGGTGTTCCTCAGATGCGACGTTGGAGAGCCAGGAAGTTATGGCCCTGCTTATCTTCTGTAAACTTGAGGTTATGTAAAAGTCTGCAGTAAATGTCCTAACTCACAGATGCCAGGCGCTGTTCACCCACCACTCCTGTATTCACTGATTTACACTGGCGTGCGGTGGAGACAGATTCACACAGCGAGTGGTTAAAAAGCCATATACCAGAAGGCATCTGATCAGGGAAGGAATGAAGGAAGAGATGAGGATAGTGACAAGTGGAAGGAAAAAAAAAGCTGTATGCAAAAATCAGACAAAGTAACTGATAGCAGGGAGCAGAACACACGGTAGGTTGATTCAGGGTCAGTAGTTGATTATCATGTTCCAATCTTCTCCAGATTAAAAAACAATACTGTCATTGCTCCCACTGGAAATTTGCTTATAAGCAAATGTCACCCTGATCACGCGCAATAGGAAGGAATCTGATAAGATTAATGTGTTCTCGATAACTCCTCTCTGCTCCTTCAGTAGCAGCAGGAGCCCACTCCAAGTAAATGATTATAAATTTCCACTAAAACAGAAAAAGATATTGTGTACTAACATCCCCTGGTGTAAAAGCCAGGTCGCTGTGTTCCTACTTTGTACTGCACATGAGGCCATATGATGTAAGAGCAGAAATAGGCCATTCGGCTCAGCGAGCCTGCTCCACCATTTAATGGGATCACTTTCCCACCTGATCCCCATAACCCTTGATTCCCTATTGGGCGGGGGAGCCTATTGGGGGGGGGGGGGAAATCAATGGGGGTGGGGGTTGTCCGCTGCTACTCTGCAGTCGGGGTCAGTGGCAGAGGGAGAGAAGGGGCTGATCGGGGTGGTCTGGCTGCCAGGAGAGTGGGGTCAGGGCTGCGGGAGGGGTGTGGTTGGGGAGATTGGGGCTGTCAGGGACAGGGGGCATCGGGAGAGGTCCGGGAGGCTAGAGATCGGGGAGGGGTGGGGGGATAGGAGGGGCGTCGATGCAGGGTCGCGGGGCTGGCCAGCGATCGGGAGGCCGGCAGTGCAGGGCCACTGCGCACGCACCGATCTTGGTGCTGACAGATAGGCGCATGCACAATGGCCCGCTCAGCGCTATACTGCCGGCCTCTCCAGCGGGAATAGGCCCGACCCCCGGATTTTTAGCGTGAATCTCCCTGAGGCGCTCTGCAGTGCTCAGAGTGTGGGAGATTCATGTTGAAAATCCCAATTTAAAATAAAATCAGCAGAAGTTACTCCCGTTTTTACGTGAATGCGGCACTTAGAATTTTTTTGGGAGAATCCCGGGCCTTGACTCACGTCAAGAACCATCGCCATGGAAACGAGGCTTCTGCAGCCTGAGGTTCAAGATTTGAACAACCGCTCCTTAAGACCTTTGCTAAGGATAAGAATTTGGATGTCGGTGTGTTTAATGCTCCATAATAACAAGGAACAGGGGTAGGCCATTCAGCCCCTCGAGCCTACTCCGCCATTGTGGACAATCATGGCTGATCTCATCTTGCCTGAGAATTGAACAGGCCGTGTGTTGGGCCTGTCTGCATGAAGTCATCAAACTAGGTCCCCAAAGTGAGTTATTAGTTATCTTATGCTCTGGGTGATGAATTATCCATTTTAAAGGGTTGGTTAATGACTACGAGCTTATTTTCATGACCCCCCCTAGTGGTTAGCACTGCTGCCTTCCAGCACCAGGGGCCCGGGTTCGATTCCAGCCTCGGGTCACTGTCTGTGTGGAGTTTGCACATTCTCCCCTTGTCTGCGTGGGTTTCTTCTGTGTGCTCTGGTTTCCTCCCACAGTCCGAAAGTCATGCTGGTTAGGTGCATTGGCCATGCTAAATTGCCCCTTAGTGTCAGGGGGATTAGCAGGGTAAATGCGTAGTGTTATAGGGATAGGGTCTGGGATTGTTGTCGGTACAGGTGCGATGGGCCAAATGGCCTCTTCTGCACTGTAGGGATTCTATGATTTTATGATTCTCCAGTGTACCCGAACAGGCGCCAGAGTGTGGCGACTAGGGGATTCCCACAGTAACTTCATTGCAGTGTTAATGTAAGCCTTACTTGTGACACCAAAAATAAACTTAGTGTTGAACTTCCCACAACAGCATGTTTTCTTTTCCCAGTCTAACCTATCAAACCCCTTTTAAACCTAATGGCCGGGATTTTTTAGCTGTTCACTCCGGCAGGATTCTCTGGTCCCGCTGAAGGTGCACCCCCTGCCGCGGTTTCCCGGCGGCGTGGTGTGGCTCCAATGGGAATTCCCGAGGATGCCATTGCCAGTGAACAGTACACCATCTCCCACCGCCGAGACGAACGCTGAGGGGAGGCCAGAGAATCTCGGCCACTCTCCGTCACGCCACAGTCTCGATTCTTCGAGAGAAAAGGGCCCCAGTCTGATCAGTCCTCCTCCAATCCTCTTTTCACTTGTGGTTTCACTGCAGTTTCTCTCACCCATTTACAGCTTTTCAGTAATACACAACTGTGCAGCTGAGTGCCTGAGACAGGGTTGGGAATTGCTTCATTGAATTCTCCGGTTACACATTTAGATTGTAACTTACTACTAAGTGTTGGTTGGGTTTGTACTGGGCCGTGCGATGCTGATTATATGAGCCCTGCTGTTATTCTGGAGCACCTTCTGAGTCATAGAGGTTTACAGCACGGAAACAGGCCATTCGGCCCAACTTGTCCATGCTGCACAATTGTTACCACTAAGCTCTTCACAATTCCCCACGTTTGGCCCATATCACTCCATAGCCATCTTACCAATGTAACTGTCTGAATGCTTTTTAAAAGGCAAAATTCTACCTGCCTCTACTACTACCTCTGGCAGCTCGTTCCAGTCACTCACCACCCTCTGTGTGAAAGAATTGCCCCTCTGGACCCTTTTGTATCTCTCCCCTCTCACCTTAAACCTATGCCCTCTAATTTTAGACTCCCCTACCTTTGGGAAACGATATTGACTATCTAGCTGATCTATGCCCCTCATTATTTTATAGACCTCTATGAGGTCACCCCCTCAGCCTTCTACACTCCATAGAAAAAAGTCCCAGTCTATCCAGCCTCTCCTTATAACTCAAACCATCAAGTCCTGGTAGCATCTTAGTCAATCTTTTCTGCACTCTTTCTGGTTTCCCATACACTGTCTGTGTGGAGTTTGCACATTCTCTCCGTGTCTGCGTGGGTTTCCTCCGGGTGCTCCGGTTTCCTCCCACAGTCCAAAGATGTGCGGGTTAGGTTAATTGGCCATGCTAAATTGTCCCTAGTGTTAGGGGATTAGCGGGGTAAATATGTGGGGTTATGGGGATAGGGCCTGGGTGGGATTGTGGTGGGTGCAGACTCGATGGGCCGAACGGCCTCCTTAGGGATTCTATGATCCCACAATATCATCAGGACTGGAACTTATCCATGCAGTCCTTACAGTGTAGAAGGAGGCCATTCAGCCCATGGAGTCTGCACTAACCCCGGTACAGCATCTTACCGAGGCCCACCCTCCGCCCTAGCCCAGTAACCCTGCTCATTTAGCATGGCCAATCCACCTAACCTCCACATCTTTGGAGTGTGGGAGGAAACAGGAGCACCCGGAGGAAACCCACGCAGACATGGGGAGAATGTGCAAACTCCACACAGACAGTGACCCGGGGCTGGAATTGAACCCGGGTCCCTGGCATTGTGAGGCAACAGTGCGAACCACCAATTTTGGAGCTTTAGAATAGGAGGAGCCATTTGGATGTCCAAAGATGTGCAGGTTAGGTGGATTGGCCATGCGAAATTGCCCCTGAGTGTCAAGGGAACCAGCTAGGGGAAATGTATGGGGTTATGGGGATAGGGCCTTGGGTGGGATACAATGGGCCGAATGGCCTCCTTCTGCACTGTAGGATTCCATGATTCTATGAGGTCATTCAGCCCCTCAAGCCTTTTACGCCATTGTACAAGATTACGGCTGATCTATATCTCAAATCCACTTACCCGCATTGGTTCCATGAACCTTAGTAAGCTTTTCCAAAAAACAATCAATCAATTCAGACACATGGGGCCAGATTTTCATTCCCGTGAAGGTTTGGGGTGATGGGGTGTGCTGGAACATTCCAATGACTGGCCAACGTGGTCAGTTCACCAGCTTGCTCCCAATGCCAGCCTGCTTGCAATGACGCTGCTTCTGGTGGGGTGGGGGAGGGGATGGGGTTAGATGGCAACCCACCTGCCCACCAGCAAAGGGTAGCCAGTAAATCCAATCAACGTGCCAACTGAGGGGGAATTTCCCGGTTGGCAGACAGGATCCCCAAAGCCCGATAGGTGAATGGAGGCAGCCAGGGGATGCCAATGGATTCTCCTTTAAATCCCAACTCCCCCTCCCCGAGGCACCCAACTGGCTCCATTGTTATTCCTGTCAGATGTCCGAAGGAGTCATAGAATCCCTACAGTGCAGAAGGAGGTCATTCGGCCAATCGAGTCTGCACCGACCACAATCACACCCAGGCCCTATCCCCCCCAGAGCCCCAACTATTTATCCTGCTGATCCCCCCAACACTAGGGTCAATTTAGCATGGCCAATCAACCTAACCCGCACATCTTTGGACCGTGGGAGAAAACCGGAGCATCCGGAGAAAACCCACGCAGACACGGAGGGAACGTGCAAACTCCACACAGACAGTGACCCGAGGCCGGAATCAAACCCGGGTCCCTGGCGCTGTGAGGCAGCAGCACTAACCACTGTGCCACCATGCCTTGAGAGTAAGAAGCAGCTCCAGGGGTTTTTGACCAAGGGTACTGTGCTGGGTGCAGGGAAAGGAACCTCACTGAAAATGCAAACATTACGGCTGGGGTTATGATGTAAATTGCTCTGGAATGCAGAACATGGTCTCTTCAATTGAAGCCCGCATACTCGGATTAGCCAAAGAAACATACTTGTCATGGTGATAATGACTCTTTAGAGAGGTTAGCGAGACACCATTCATCCAATGAAAAGTGATCAACGCCATCTGATTTCGCAATGTCAGCCAACCTACCTGGTTCCTCCGCATAGTTTCTTACAGAACCCTCCAGGCGAGAATTTCTAACTAAACTAAAGATGACTAACCAGCAAGGTTTCCTCCTCAAGAGATTTATTTGAAGTTAGAACATAGAACATAGAAAAAATACAGCACAAACAGGCCCTTTGGCCCACAGGTTGCGCCGGTCATATCCCTACCTACCTAGGCTTATATATAGGCTTACCTATAACCCTCAATCCTATTAAGTCCCATGTACTCATCCAGAAGTCTCTTAAAAGACCCTATCGAGTTTGCCTCCACCACCACTGACAGCAGCCGATTCCACTCACTGACTACCCACTGAGTGAAAAACTTACCCCTGACATCTCCTCTGTACCTACTCCCCAGCACCTTAAACCTGTGTCCTCTCGTAGCAGCCATTTCAGCCCTGGGAAAAAGCCTCCGAGAATCCACCCGATCTATACCTCTCAACATCTTGTACACCTCTATCAGGTCACCTCTCATCCTTCGTCTCTCCAAGGAGAAAAGACTGAGCTCCCTCAGCCTATCCTCATAAGGCATGCCAACCAATCCATGCAACATCCTTGTAAATCTTCTCTGCACCCTTTCAATCATTTCCACATCCCTCCTGTAATGAGGCGACCAGAACTGAGCACAGTACTCCAAGTGGGGTCTGACGAGGGTCTTATAAAGCTGCATCATTATCTCCCGACTCCTAAACTCAATCCCTCGATTGATGAAGGCCAGCACACCATACGCCTTCTTAACCACCTCCTCTACCTGCGAGGCCGATTTAAGAGTCCTATGGACCCGGACCCCAAGGTCCTTCTGATCCTCTACACTGCTAAGAGTCTTACCCTTGATATTATACTCCTTCATCCCATTTGACCTGCCAAAATGGACCACTACACATTTATCCAGGTTGAAGTCCATCTGCCACTTCTCCGCCCAGTCTTGCATCCTATCTATGTCACGTGGCAGCTTCTGACATCCCTCCAACCTATCCACAACACCACCAACCTTCGTGTCGTCGGCAAACTTACCAACCCATCCCTCCACTTCCTCATCCAGGTCATTTATGAAAATGACAAACAGCAAGGGTCCCAGAACAGATCCCTGGGGCACACCACTGGTGACCGACCTCCATTCAGAAAAAGACCTGTCTACAACCACTCTCTGCCTTCTGCAGGCAAGCTAATTCTGAATCCACAAGGCAACAGCCCCTTGGATCCCATGCCCTCTCACTTTCTCAAGAAGTCTTGCATGGGGTACCTTATCAAATGCCTTGCTGAAGTCCACGTAAACCACGTCTACCGCTTTTCCTTCGTCAATGTGTTTAGTCACATTTTCAAAGAACTCCACCAGGCTCGTAAGGCACGATTTGCCTTTGACAAAGCCGTGCTGACTACTTTTGAGCATACTAAACTTCTCTAAATGTTCATAAATCCTGTCCCTCAGGATCTTCTCCATCAACTTACCAACCACTGAGGTTAGACTCACCAGTCGGTAATTTCCTGAGCTATCCGTATTCCCTTTCTTGAATATAGGAACCACATCCGCAATCCAAGTTCTTTAACGGGATGTGCGTGTTCCTGGGGGCATGGCCAGCATTTATCACCCAAATCCAATTCCCCTTGAACTGAGTGGTTTTTCAGCCATTTTGGAGTCAAGCACATTGCTGTGGGTCTGGATTCACTGATAGGCCAGGATGGCATGGTGGTTAGCACTGCTGTCTCACAGCGCCAGGGTCCCGGTTTCAATGCCAGGCTTGGGTCACTGTCTGCAATGTTACGTAAGCCTACTTGTGACACTAATAAATAAACTTAAACTTAAAATATATCACCATTCTTTCACTGTGGCTGGGTCAAAATTCTGGGCCTCCCTCCCTAACAGCACTGTGGATGCATCTGCACCACATAAACTGCAGTGGTTCAAGAAGGGGCAAATCACCATTTTCTCAAGGACAATTGCGCCAGGGACCCGGGTTCGATTCCCGGCTTGGGTCACTGTCTGGGTGGAGTCTGCACCTTCTCCCCGTGTCTGCATGGGTTTCCTCCCACAGTCTGAAAGACGTGCTGGTTAGGTGCATTGGCCATGCTAAATTCTCCCTCAGTGTAACCCGAACAGGCACCGGAGTGTGGGCGACGAGGGGATTTTCACAGTAAGTTCATTGCAGTGTTAATGTAAGCCTTACTTGTGACACTAATAAAAAAAAGGTCAGGGTAAGGTCGGCAGATTTCCTTCCCTAAAGGACGTTAATGAACCAGATACTGGGGGCAGGGGAAGATGGGTTACCTCTTTGGTGCCCTTGGGGGTGCATGTTGGTTAACTGAGCACTCCCAATCCAGGTTTCCCATCCAGTAAGGATGGGTGGGCTTTGATGGGTCCGTAACACATTGCTGGAATGTGTGGGGAGAGTCCCAAGTGGAAAACCATCCCTATGATTTGCAAAATGAGCTGTGCTGCAGTCCAACCCATTCTGTGCTCCGTCTTGAAGTGTTTGTACATTATTGTAACTTCCTGAAGGCTACCCAATGATCGGTTTGGGTCTGATATTTTGCTGAAGGCAGGTTTCGTGAAGATATTTCATATGAAGAGAAAAGGCAAACTGGGTGTAGCTCATTGGACAGACAATGGGCGAATGGATTGCCCGACGTGACAGCTATCCAATGAGTAACAGCTAAATGTCAGACACCTACATGGTTTTGTCACTGAGCAATGCTTCCCTTCCTGTCTCTTCTGTTCCCTAAACCTACCACTTCCCAATGTCACACGATGGGTTTCCATTTCTCCAATATTTATCCAGGGAACTGGAACCAATGCGATCCTCGTTCATACCCCTTCTTCCATATCACTGTACAAAATGCAAGGAAATAAAGACTTCCATTTTGTTGTGTATCCTGTGGGTGGGATTTTATGGCCTCGGTCATTCTGAAGCCACCCAAGGTCAACGGACCTTCCCATGCTCCGCCCCTCGCCCGCTCCGATTCCCGTGGCGGACGGGCCAGTAAAATTCCAGCCAATACCTCAGATCACTGCAGAGGCGGGGATCGAAATTCTCCCACCTCGTACACCCCACCCCCGCTGCCAACTCCTTTCAAAGACAGCGGTTGACCCCAAATCATTTCACTTCACAGAAATCTGTTCCACACATTAGCGATATTACCGGCAACACATTTGCTTTCTTGAGAGTATATTACTGCAGATGTTGGAGATAAGAAAGAAGATCAGAAAGTTCCAGAAGATTTCTGGCAACATCTGTGCAGAGAGAAAAACAGAGTTCTGTGTCCAATCTGACTCATCCTCAATAGTTGTGCAGAAGAGTTATGTTGGACTCAGAATGTTAAGCTCCATCCCTCTCTTTTCACAGACGCTGCCAGGCCTGCTGAGTTTTTCCGGAACTTTCTTTTTAAAAATTTCACATTTATTTACTTCACGGGAGAGGTGAGGAATGGACCTTGGGGGTTCCGTCAAATAGACAGTGAAAGGGTGACGAAGGAGGAGGATAATCATGACACGGTGGCACAGTGGTTAGCACTGCTGCCTCACAGCGCCAGTGACCCGGGTTTGATTCCCAGCTTGGGTCACTGTCTGTGCAGAGTCTGCATGTTCTCCCCATGTCTGCGTGGGTTTCCTCTGGGTGCTCCGGTTTCCTCCCACATTCTGTAAGACGTGCAGGGTAGGTGCATTGGCCGTGCTAAATTCTCCCTCAGTGTACCCAAACAGGTATCGGAGTGTGGCGACCAGGGGATTTTCACAGTAACTTCATTGCAGTGTTAACGTAAGCCTACTTGTGACGAATAAACAAACTTAAAAAACTTTAGAATCATTGTCTCGTGCATGAACATTGGCTTTTAATGGGAGACTTTTGCGTAGAGCAAATTCCACAAGGCTGGGCTCGTACAGATCCTTCCAAAATGGCGGCACGCATAAGAGAATTGAGTGCGGGTCTTCAGCGAATCCAAATCTCAACATCCCCAATTTCCTGATGATTCAGGCTGAGGATCCACTTTATGCTCCAATGCCATGCACGGAGGCTGGGGGAGACTAGGCTAGCCAGAGAGATATACAGCAGGATTTTATAGCCTCACTCGTCCCGAAACTGTAAAATCCTGCCTGAGGTCAAAGGGCCTTCCCATGCTCCGCCCCTCGCCCGCTCCGATTCCCCTGGTGGGTGGCACGGTAAAATTCTGGCCATAATCTTTTTGATTTGATTTATTATTGTCACACGTATTGGTATACAGTGAAAAGCATTGTTTCTTGTGCGCTATACAGACAAAGCATACCGTTCATAGAGAAGGAGAGGGTGCAGAATGTAGTGTTACATCATAGCTAGGGTGTAGCGGAAGATCAACTTAGTGCGAGGTAGGTCCATTCAAAAGTCTGACGGCAGCAGGGAAGGAGCTGTTCTTGAATCAGTTGGTATGTGACCTCAGACTTTTGTATCTCTCCACAGTTACTGCACTCAATTAAGTATCTTTCATAAGAGCAATCTATCGCCTGCATACCAGGTGTCCCAAGGGTGTTGGCAGTGTTGTAAGTGTGCGAGTCCCGACCCTTGTTTGTGTTGAGTGTCACAGAGGCTCTGCCTACAACTGAAAGGAGACATTGTTTTGTTGAGAAGAATGTGCCAAACCCTCTCCTTGTCATGGCCGAGCCTTGGAATCAAATTCCACAGAAATACGCCACTGAATTTCTGCATTAATAGTCTAGCGATAATACCACTAGGCCACCGCCTCCCCAGCCGTTAACTATTAACTGTGAAACGCAGCAAATGTTCTGGGGACCTGGGTTCGAATCCCACCACGGTAGGTGGTGGAATTTAAATTCAATAAAAAATATGTGGAATTAAGAATCTACTGATGACCATGAAACCATTGTCGATTGTCAGAAAAACCCATCTGGTTCACTAACGTCCTTTAGGGAAGGAAATCTGCCGTCCTTACCTGGTCTGGCCTACATGTGACTCCAGAGCCACAGCAATGTGGTTGGCTCTCAACTGCCCTCCAAGGGCAACCAGAGATGGGCAATAAATGCTGGCCCAGCCAGCGATACCCAAGTCCCACGAATGAATTAAAAAAAACACTGCAACAGTTAGCCAACTTTCCCGTACAGATCGGCCAAGATCTCCCTGAACGGCTCGAGGGGCTGAATGGCCTCCTCCTGTCCCCACATTCCTAAACCCATTAATCCTTCAATCTTTCTTCATAGAATCATAGAATCCCTACAGTACAGGAGGCCAAACAGTCCATCGAGTCTGCATCAACCACAATCCCCCCAGGCCCTATCCCCATAACCCCACATACTTACCCTGCTAATCACCTGATACTAAGGGACAATTTAGCCTGGCCAATCAACCTACTGGGGGAGGAAACCGGAGCACCCGGAGGAAACCCACACAGACACGGGGAGAACATGCAAACTCCACACAGACAGTGACCCGAGGCTGGAATTGAACCCGGGTCCCTGCCACGGTGAGGCAGCAGTGCTAACCACTGTGTCACTGTGCTTCTTTGACCTGAACCCTGCAGGTGATTTTCACTCCACTCTGTCCTGGGAAAGTGAAACAAGGATGTAAAATGCAGGCCCAATCTCTCGGCTCAACATTCAGGTTTTTGGATGTTGTTTAGGGATGAAAATAACATTGAAAAGAATTTTATGATTTAGGGCTTGCCTTTAAGTTAAATTTATTTGCTTTTTTTTCTTTTCTGAGCTGTTTATGATGCTTTCGTTCAGACAAGCCTCCCGAGTCTGCCCGTCCCAGAATCCCACAGTCCAGTGGATCAGTCAGAGAAAGAGTCCCAATCACTCAAAGACATCAGGCTCTGGGAGATGACTGCCCGAGCTAACTGATCTTTCACTGCGCTGTCCCTCACTCTGAAAAGATCCTTGTGCGTTCACTCATTCACAAGGAAGATGGAGCGCTCAGTAATGGCGTCGGTTTACCTCCCATCAGCCACCGGCTGGTTTTGGAAAGTTGTTCAAAGCTGGCTAACCAGGACTTTATCAAACCTTTCCTGCTTTGAAGTAGCTCACTGCTGTTTCTAATCGGTGGGCAATGGGTTACCCTCCCCGTGGCTTGAACTGCGAACACACCTACCGAGCCCCCGTTTGTGATTTAACCCGGGGTGGGAGCAGAGGCCTACTGGGTGCTTTTCTCATCATGACCAAACCTGTTAGGAGTCGTACTGAGGCCTGGCCAAGGGTGGTATAATGACACCAAACTGTTCATCCAGAGGCCAATAGGTTTATGTCTGAAGACACAAATCTCACCACAGTTATTGGTAGAATTTAAATTGTTAACAAATCTGGACTATATCCAGTTCAAAGATGTGCAGGTTAGGTGGATTGGCCATGCTAAATTGCCGCTTAGTGTCCAAAGATGTGTAGGTTAGATGGATTGACCATGCTAAATTGCCCCTTAGTGTCCAAAAATGTGTAGGTTCGGTGGATTGGCCATGCTAAATTGCCCCTTAGTGTCCAAAAATGTGTAGGTTCGGTGGATTGGCCATGCTAAATTGCCCCTTAGTGTCCAAAAATGTGTGGGTTATGTGGATTGGCCATGCTAAATTGCCCCTTAGTGTCCAAAGATGTGCAGGTTAGATGGATTGGCCATGGTAAATTACCCCTTAGTGTCCCAAAACGTGCAGGTTAGGTGGATTGGCCATGGTAAATTGCCCCTTAGTGTCCCAAGATGTTAGATAAGGTAGATTGATCATGGTAAATGCACGAGGTTACCGGAATTGGGGGGGGTTTGGGCCTGGGTGGAATGCTCTTACAGAGGGTTGTTGCAGATTCGATGGGCTGAATCACCTCCTTCAGCATGGTAGAGATTCTATAAAGCCAGTCTCCGTAATAGTCACCTTCAATTGTTGTAAAAACCCATCTGCTTCACTAATCTCCTTTAGGGAATCTGCCATCCTTACCCGGTCTCCAAGCTGACAGCAACGTGGTTGACTATTAGCTGCCCATCATACCAGCTCATGGGGAATGAGGGATGGGCAACACGGGCTGGTTTGAGTGGGCAGTGCTTTCTGCCTCTCAGTCAAAGGCCATGGGTTCAAGTCCCACTCTAGTGACCTGGGCACAAAGGCTGACACCCCAGCGCAGTAGGAGTGCAACATAGTCTAAAGTGCCATCTTCTGGCTGGGACATCACCCCACTCCCAACGTGTGCTCGGTGAGGTGGATGTAAAATACCCCATGGCATGATTCTGAAGAAGAACAGGATTGTTGCCCCTGGCGTCCTGACTGATATTTATTCCTCAAAGCAGCATCGCACAGAGAGATTGTCTGATCACCATAACAAAGAAAATTACAGCACAGGAACAGGCCCTTCGGCCCTCCAAGACTGCACCAACCACGCTGCCCGACTGAACTAGAACCCCCTAAATGAACAACTAAAACCCCCTAAAAGAACGCATTGTTGTTTGTGGGATCTTGCTGTGCACAAACATTTTCTACTTTACGCTTCATAAAAATGCTTCCGTGCTTCTGGACGTCCTTGTGACAAGGTGCTATATAAATGCAAAACTATCCTTCCTTCTGCTTCAGAAGACTGCTTGAGTGCTCCTCTGGGGAACAACAACAATTTGGCCTTCCCTTGTCCCAGGCGTTGGCCCTTCTCCCAAATGCTATTTTCTTCCCTTGACATTGACCTGAATTCCAGGGATCATTTCTCCCAGGATTCCGGTTGAAACCTTGTGGCTCCTAAATTCCTGCTCCCAATGCCTATTGGAATTAAAATCCCATCGGGCCTTGAAATAGGAGCTTGTCTCTCACCCTGCTCCCCCCGCCACCCTCCATCCATCCCATGCCAAAATCAAAGCCTACAGGTAGGCCCAAACCTATCTTACCCATTCCATAACACCCCTCCCTCTTGCTGCTTGAACTGGCCAGACCAGTTTGACAGTGAGTGTCTATAGGTGTTTGATTTTAGAAATAAAATCAGAAGGCAGATCTTATCATTATTTGCAAAAAAAACGTTTTATTTTGAAATGCAGGAAATTCCATGCACCGTATTTCCCTGTGTATAAGTCAATGTGGAGTATAAGTCAAATGAGTTAGAGGTCTACCCATCATTCGTTGGGGTTTTTGGCCTTGTGATTATGCTAACGTCAGTGTCATTCTCAGCTTCAGACTCTTGGGTCCTGATCTGATTGAGCTGAGCTGATCACTCGCCCATCATACCATCCACCTGACTTCCAGAGGATCAGAATAGAAGCAGCAGTAGGCCATTCAGCCCATCGAGCCTGCCCCATCATTCGATAAAATCGTGGCTAATCTGATTGTGGCCACTACTTTCCATAACCCTCGACTCCCTTCTACATCAAAAATTATGGGGGCTAGTTTTCCCGTCCCGCCCGCCACGGGAATCGTAGTGGGGGATGGGGGAGGGGGGGGGGGGCGGACCATGCAAAGGTCCATTGACCTCGGGCGGGATTTTCCGGTTTTGGGCTGAGCGCAGCTAGAAAATTCTGCCTTAAAAAAAGGTTATTTATTAGTGTCACAAGTAGGCTTACATTAACACCGCAATGAAGTTACTGTGAAAATCCCCTACTTGCCACACTCCGGCGCCTGTTCGGGTACACTGAGGGAGAATTTATCACGGCCAATGCACCTAACCAGCACGTCTTTCGGACTGTGGGAGGAAACCGGAGCACCCGGAGGAAACCCACGCAGACACGGGGAGAACATGCAGACTTCGCACAGACAGTGACCCAAGCCGGGAATCGAACCCGGAACCCTGGTGCTGTGAGGCAGCAGTGCTAACCACTGTGCCACCGTGCCACCCTCTGTGACAACTGATATTAGCATAATTGTGCCCTATGTCTAACTCAAAAATAAATATATTCAAATGACACAGCCTCCTCTCTGGGGGACAGAATTCCTTAGAGAGAAAAAAATTCCACTTCATCTCTGTCTTAAATGAGCGACCTTCTTACTTAAATGAGTACTTAACTAATCTGATTGTGGCCTTGACACTACTTTTCCTCCATAGCCCTCGACTCCCTTCTACATCAAAAATTATGGGGGCTAGTTTTCCCGTCCCGCCCGCCACGGGAATCGCCTACGCTCTTCTTACTTAAATGAGAGACCCTTTATCTTTATATTGAACCCCCTGGTCTCTCCGACAAGAGGAAAGATCCTCCTAGCATCCACCTTGCCAAGGTCCTTCAGAAATTTCAATAAGGCCACCTCTCCTCTGCACAACTCAGACCGAAAGAACAACACTTCAAGTCACAGATTTAACTGCAAGAATAACATCATTAAAGGCTCTCCTCGGGCCTGCACTTTAGAATGCCTATTGCCAGGAAATATCTCTTCAAGAGGTCTTTTGTTCCCAGTGCTATAAACTTCCTAAATAACAGTGTAAACTCAGCCCTGTCTTTGTTGATTTAACTGCACAAAGTGCTTTGTGTTATCACACACACACACACTCACACCCATACACACACACACACATACATACAACACACACACACTCACACCCACCCACACACACACCCACACCACACACACACATACAACACACACACACATACACACACACACACATAAACATTCACACACACACATACACACACACACACATACACATAAACATTCACACACATACATACAACACACACACACACTCACACCCATCCACACACACACACACATACAACACACCCACACACATACAACACACATACAACACACATACATACACACACACATAAACATTCACATACACATACATACATACAACACACACTCTCACACAAACACACACACACATAAACATTCACACACACATACATGCATACAACACACACACGCACTCTCACACAAACACACACACATACAACACACACACACACACTCACACAAACACACACACATACAACACACATATACACACAAGAAACATTTGGCCCACATTTGGCCCATATCCCTCTATACCCATCGTACCCATGTAACTATCTAAATGCTTTTTAAAAGACAAAATTGTACCTGCACCTACTATTACCTCTGGCAACTTGTTCCAGACACTCACCATCCTCTGTGTGAAAAAATTGCCCCTCTGGACACTTTTGTATCTCTCCCCTCTCACCTTTAACCTATGCCCTCTAGTTTTAGACTCCCCTACCTTTGGGAAAAAATTAGTGACCTTGTCTATGCCCCTCATTATTTTATAGACCACTATAAGGTCACCCCTCCAGAGAAAAAAGTCCCAGTCTATCCAGCTTCTCCTTATAACTCAAACCATCAAGTCCCGGTAGTATCCTAGTAACTCTTTTCTGCACTCTTTCTAGTTTAATAATATCCTTTCTATAATAGGTGACCAGAATTGCACACAGTATTCCAAGTGTGGCCTTACCAATGTCTTGTACAACTTCAACAAGACATCCCAACTCCTGTATTCAATGTTCTGACCGATGAAACGAAGCATGCCGAATGCCTACTTCACCACTCTGTCCACCTGTGACTCCATTTTCAAGGATCTCTTTGTTCTGTAACATTCTTCACTGTCCACTATGTCACCAATCTTGGTGTCATCTGCAAACTTACTATATTCTTATCCAAATCATTACTATAAATGACAAATAACAGTGGACCCAGCAATAATCCCTGAGGCACACCACTGGTCACAGGTCTCCAGTTTGAAAAACAACCCTCTACAACCACCCTCTGTCAAGAAGCCAATTTTGTATCCATTTAGATACCTCAGCCTGGATCCCATGAGATTTAACCTTATGCAACAACCTACCATGCGGCACCTTGTCAAAGGCCTTGCTAAAGTCCATGTAGACAACACAGACACATACACAACACACACATACACAACACACACAAATACATACAACACACATACATACAGCACACACACATATACAACACACACACACACAACACACACATACACAACACACACACACTACACATATACACACAAGCAACACACAACACACACACAAGCAACACACACACATATAAGGAACCGTGATGCACGAAAGCTGTGTGGGACCTAGTCGAGAAGAAAAGGAAAGCATACAAAAGGTTCAGAGAGCTTGGCGAAGATAAGGATCTAGATGAGTATACGGCTTGTAGGAAGGGACTAAAGAAGGAAATTAGGAGAGCCAGAAGGGGTCACGAGAAGGCCTTGGCAGGTAGGATTAAGGAAAACCCTAAGGCATTCTATAAATATGTGAAGAGTAAAAGGATGAAACGTGAAGGAATAGGGCCTATAAAAGGTGAAGGCGGGAAAATCTGTACGGAACCAGTAGAAATGGCAGAGGTGCTTAATGAGTATTTTGCCTCGGTTTTCACAGAGGAGAAGGACCTGGGTGGATGTACTGCGGGCTTGCAGTGGACTGAAAAGATTGAGTATGTGGACTTTAACAAAGAGGTTGTGCTGGAATCTTTGAATGGCATCAAGATAGATAAGTCGCCGGGTCCGGATGGGATGTACCCCAGGTTACTGTGGGAGGCGAGGGAAGAGATTGCAGAGCCTCTGGCGATGATCTTTGCGTCATTGATGGAGACGGGAGAGGTGCCGGAGGATTGGAGGATGGCGGATGTGGTTCCTATTTTCAAGAAGGGGAATAGGGATAGTCCAGGAAATTACCGACCGGTGAATCTAACCTTAGTGGTTGGTAAGCTGATGGAGAAGATCCCGAGGGACAAGATTTATGAGCATTTAGAGAGATTTAGTATGCTCAAGAATACTCAACATGGCTTTGTCAAAGGCAGATCGTGCCTTACGAGCCTGGTGGAGTTCTTCGAAAATGTGACTAAACACATTGACGAAGGGAAAGCGGTAGATGTGGTTTATATGGATTTTAGCAAGGCGTTCGGTAAGGTCCCCCATGCAAGGCTTCTAGAAAAAGTGAGAGGGCATTGGATCCAAGGGGCTGCTGTCCTGTGGATCCAGAACTGGCTTGCCCAAAGGAGGCAGAGAGTGGGTATAGATGGGTCTTTTACTAAATGGAGGTCGGTCACCAGTTGTGTGCCCCAGGGATCTGTTCTGGGACCCTTGCTGTTTGTCATTTTCATAAATGACCTGGATGAAGAAGTGGAGGGATGGGTTGGAAAGTTTGCCGACGACACAAAGGTTGGTGGGGTTGTGGATGTCAGAAGTTACAGAGGGACATAGATAGGATGCAAGACTGGGCGGAGAAGTGGCAGATGGACTTCAACCCAGATAAATGAGTCGTGGTCCATTTTGGTAGGACAAATGGGATGAAGGAGTACAATATAAAGGGAAAGACTCTTAGTACTGTAGAGGATCAGAAGGACCTTGGGGTCCGGGTCCATAGGACTCTAAAATCGGCCCCGCAGGTGGAGGAGGTGGTTAAGAAGGCGTATGGTGTGCTGGCCTTTATCAATCGAGGGATTGAGTTTAGCAGTCCAGGGATATTGATGCAGCTATATAAGACCCTCGTCAGACCCCACTTGGAGTACTGTGCTCAGTTCTGGTCGCCTCACTATAGGAAGGATGTGGAAAAGATTGAAAGGGTGCAGAGGAGATTTACAAGGATGTTGCCTGGATTGTGTGGCATGCCTTATGAGGATAGGCTGAGGGAGCTCGGTCTTATTTCCTTGGAGAGACGTAGGATGAGAAGAGACCTAATAGAGGTATATAAGATGCTGAGAGGCATAGATCGGGTGGACTCTCAGAGGCTTTTTCCCAGGGTGGAAATGTCTGCTACGAGAGGGCACAGGTTTAAGGTGCTGGGGGGTAGGTACAGGGGAAATGTTAGGGGGAAGTTTTTCACACAGAGGGTGGTGGGCGAGTGGAATCAGCTGCCGTCAGTGGTGGTGGAGGCAAACTCAATGGGGTCTTTTAAGAGACTCCTGGATGAGTACATGCGACTTGATAGGATGGAGGATTATATGTAGGTCTAAAAGGTAGGGATATGTTTGGCACAACTTGTGGGGCCAAAGGGCCTGTTTTGTGCTGTAGTTTTTCTATGTTTCTTTTTATGTTTCTATATACACAACACACACACAAGCAACACACAAGCAACACACGCACACACACATACACAACATACACACAACACACACATACACACACAAAAACATGTTCACGACTCCTCTACATGACCTTTGTAATTGAGACTTCATTTTGATTTTGATTTGATTTGATTTATTATTGTCACATGTATTAACATACAGTGAAAAGTATTATTTCTTGCGTGCTATACAGACAAAGCATACCGTTCATAGAGAAGGAAAGGAGAGAGTGCAGAATGTAGTGTTACAGTCATAGCTAGGGTGTAGAGAAAGATCAGCTTAGTGCGAGGTAAGTCCATTCAAAAGTCTGACGGCAGCAGGGAAGAAGCTGTTCTTGAGTCGGTTGGTTCGCAACCTCAGACTTTTGTATCTTTTTCCCGATGGAAGAAGGTGGAAGAGAGAATGTCCGGGGTGCGTGGGGTCCTTAATTATGCTGGCTGCTTTGCCGAGGCAGCGGGAAGTGTAGACAGAGTTAATGGATGGGAGGCTGGTTTGCGTGATGGATTGGGCTACATTCATGACATTTTGTAGTTTCTTGCAGTCTTGGGCAGAGCAGGAGCCAGACCAAGCTGTGATACAACCAGAAAGAATGCTTTCTATGGTGCATCTGTAAATGTTGGTGAGAATCGTAGCTGACATGCTAAGTTCCCTTGGTCTTCCCTTACTAAAAATGCTATAATAAATTTTGCAAACAAGCTTAACAAATCATTATTTCCCTAACTGACTGTATTTCTTCAATTCCAACAGTCAGATCAGTTCAGTGCATCACATCCCAACATAGTTTCAGTCTTTTGCTGAGTATTTCACTTCCTGGAACTGTTATTTCTCTTTCACTATTTAACTGTGGCGTCCTTTGTGATAATTGTTGACAGGTAATTCGATATTCCGCAATTATTCACTCCAATTGCTTCCTCGTGCACTTGTGAACATCACAAAACGGAACGTCAGAAATCGCAGGACGGGCGTTTGGCGTACTCCTTTTCCATTTTGAACATGATCACAACACATAAAGCTTCACATCTGGGCCAGCGGTTCCTAGCCTTTCCTATGCCACGACACAGTATAAAAATGTGTTGAGATACACCTCCCATTCTCTCTGTCTCCTTCCCTTACTGGGAACTTCATTTAAAATTTCTTCATGTCCTCTCGTCTGTGTCTTTTGTAAACCTCGCTACAAGATTATGAGGGGCATGGACAGAGTGGATAGTCAGAAGCTTTTTCCCAGGGTGGAAGAGTCAATTTTTAGGGGGCACAGGTTTAAGGTGTGAGGGGCAAGGTTTACAGGAGATGTATGAGGCAGATTTTTTACACAGAGGGCGGTGGGTGCCTGGAACTCACTGCCGGGGGGAGGTAGTGGAAGCAGATACGATGGTGACTTTTAAGGGGCGTCTTGACCAGTTCTGGTCACCACACTACCAGAAGGACGTGGGGGCTTTAGAGAGAGTGCAGAGGAGGTTTACCAGGATGTTGCCTGGTATGGAAGGGCTTAGTTATGAGGAGAGATTGGGTAAACTGGGGTTGTTCTCACTGGAAAGACAGAGGATGAGGGGTGACCTAATAGAGGTGTATAAAATTATGAAAGGCATAGATAGGGTGAACGGTGGGAAGCTTTTTCCCAGGTCGGTGGTGACATTCACAAGGGGCCATAGGTTCAAGGTGAGGGGGGGGAGGGCAAGGTGGTGGAGGCGGACACACTGGGAACGTTTAAGACTTATCTAGATAGCCACATGAACGGAGTGGGAATGGAGGGATACAAAAGAATGGTCTAGTTTGGACCAGGGAGCAGCACGGGCTTGGAGGGCCGAAGGGCCTGTTCCTGTGCTGTATTGTTCTTTGTTCTTTGTTCTTTGTTTTGTTTGTTTGACAAGTACATGAATAGGATGGAAATAGAGGGATATGGTCCCTGGAAGGGTAGGGGGTTTTAGTTCAGTTGGGCAGCATGGTCGGTGCAGGCTTGGAGGGCTGAAGGGCCTGTTCCTGTGCTATAATTTTCTTTGTTCTCCCCCCATCTCTCTCACTTCTCCCAGGGTTTTTGCTCCCTTTTTGAGTTTTGGCCTTTTGTGAGGGCGCGTGGGGGCTTTTGTCTTCAGCTCCAAGTCCCGTTGGCCATGCGCATGGGACTGACCAACGTAAAATATCTAAACCGCGCACGTGAGGCTCCTTCCCAGCCGGCGCGGGTGTGGGAAGCCTGAGGTTGGTTGGGTTTTGGAGATGCCGACCGCAGAGCTGGAGACGGAGGTTAGTTACAGTTAAATTACATGAATTTTGAATTGCTTTTCATGGCACATGCGGGTTCTCCCATTGGTTGGGTTCCCAAAGCACATGCTTTGTGTCAAGAGTTGCTGTTTTTCAACTTAAGATCACATGGATTTGTGATTTAAGTCATTGCTCCGAGCAGGCAGCACAGTGGTCAGCACTGCTGCCTCACAGCGCCAGGGACCCGGGTTCGATTCCCGGCTCAGGTCAGTGTCTGTGCAGAGTCTGCGTGGGTTTCCTGATGGGGGAGTGGACTTAAAAAGTCACTCCCAGGGCCCAGGTCGGTAACAGTGTGCCATGCACTGGTGCCGGTGGACTGGATCTGCTGATAAAGTTGACATCTGTGATGAGTTTTGACAAATTGCTCCACATTTTTTTTCCATTCCCTGGCCACCATACCTTGGCTTGTAAATATTGCTTCTTATCAACCTCTCCCAATGTGACCCTCATGGGCTAGCATCACCAATCTCGGCCTAAGCTATTGCAGAACTACGATTGAGAACACATTTCCCAGTTGTGTACAGTTCATCTCCAACAATTCCATTTCCAACTTGGGCTCTCTGTTAAATGTCATCCAATCCTACACCTTTGTCTAACTCTCTCTCAGTCTCTACAGTTGTCGTTGCTCTTGACGTGACATGAATTGCCACAAACCACAAGGACAATTCAGCTGATTTGATTTATTATTGTCACATGTATTAGTATAGTGAAAAGTATTGTTTCTTGTGCGCTATACAGACAAAGCATACCGTTCATAGAGGAGGAAAGGAGAGGGTGCAGAATGTAGTGTTACAGTCATAGCTAGGGTGTAGAGAAAGATCAACTAAATGCAAGGTAAGTCCATTCAAAAGTCTGACAGCAGCAGGGAAGAAGCTGTTCTTGAGTCGGTTGGTATGTGACCTCAGACTTTTGTATCTTTTTCCCGTTTCCTTCTCTGGTGAGGGTCAGTGTGATTGACTCTCCCTCAGTGGGTCAGTGAGTGTTCCTCACCAATGTTTATCTTCCCGGCAATATGAACCACCTTGTACCCGTACTGCCGGTGTCTCCAAACCCATTTTTGATTCTGGCACGTGGTTTAGATGTTTTAAAGTTGATTTATTTATTAGTCACAAGTGGGCTTACATTAACACTGAAGTTACTGTGAAAATCCCCCTAGTTGCCACACTCCGGCGCCTGTTCGGGTACACTGAGGGAGAATTTAGCACGGCCAATGCACCTAACCAGCACGTCTTTTGGACTGTGGGAGGAAGCCAAAGCACCCAGAGGAAACCCACGCAGACACGGGGAGATTGTGCAAACTCCACACAGGCAGTGACCCGAGGCCGGAATTGAACCTAGGTCCCTGGCGCTGTGAGGCAGCAGTGCTAACCACTGTGCCACCGTGTTGAATGGCTGGTGAGCAATTACTAATTCAAACTCAATGCTGAACAAATATGCAGGAATCTTCCACAAACCCACACCAATCCGAGGGCCTCTTTCTCCAGCTGAGAATATTCGCATGACAAGTTACTCAGGCCTTCAGCGTGGATTCTTTTATTATTCATTCACAGGGCACGGGTGTTGCTGGCTGGCCAGCATTTATTGCCCATCCCTAGTTGCCCAAGGGCAGTTGAGAGTCAACATTGCTGTGGCTCTGGAGTCACACGTAGGCCAGACCGGGTAAGGACGGCAGATTTCCTTCCCTAAAGGACATTAGTGAACCAGTTAGGTTTTTCCGACAATCGACAATAGTTTCATGGTCATCAGTAGATTCTTAATTCCAAATTTTTTTTTATTGAATTCAAATTCCACCACCTGCCGTGGCAGGATTCGAACCCGAGTCCCCAGAACACCAGCTGAGTTTCTGGATTAATAGTCTAGTGATAATATCACTAGGCCATCGCCTTACCCTTTGCATGGGCGCTGCTCCTAATCCTACTGGACTAGTACCTGCTTTGACTTCTCATTGGTGCATTTGGATCATGGTGTCCCAGGGTTCCAGCAGGTGTCAAGCTGGCTTTCAAAGCTCTGAAAGCAGCCTTCATCCAATCAGAACTCTTCATTCTTTCTGGTCAACTTGCAGAATGGGTCAGTCAAAGTAGCAAGGTTTAGGATGTGCCTCACACAATAGTTCACCAGTCTCCAGAAAACCACTCAATCTGCTGCCATTTTGGAGTTGGCTTCCCTCTGCTCTTGCCTTCCATCTTGTCTTCGGCTGGATTGATTCCGCTTGCTCGTCACTTTATGCTCCGTGGCCGTTGGCTTTGTCTCTCTCAGAAAACACTTGTTGGAATTGATTGCAAGTCCTGCTGACTGCAATCTAGCCAACACTAATCTCAAGCTCTCATTATTTTCCTCTCTCATCGGTTCTGTAATGAATGATATTACCTGAGATTGTGGTTGTTCCTGGGATCCCGGGTGTCACCTTATGGACGTTGTGTCGGTAAATTTCTGGTGCTACATTCTCTTGTATCAGTAGAACCCACAATGAGTGACAAAACTTGGCACCTTCCCTGAACCAGGATGAAAGTCCAGCTGGTGGGGTCCCCATTTTAACTCGAATTTGGAAAATACCTTGCTTGTCAACAACTCTTGAAACTCTTTGCCCCCAGTGGGAATTGGATGATGTTTATAGAAACTCATAGAATCCCTACAGTGCAGAAGGAGGCCATTCAGCCCATCGAGTCTGCACTGACAATAATCCCACCCAGGCCCTATCCCCATAACCCCACATCTTTACCCGCTAATCCCTCTAATCTACATACCCCGGGACACTAAGGGCAATTTAGCATGGCCAATCAACCTAACCAGTACATCTTTGGAGTGTGGGAGGAAACCAGAGCACCCGGAGGAAACCCACGCAGACACGGGGAGAATATGCAAACTCCACACAGACAGTGACCCAAGCCGGGCATCGAACTCAGGTCCCTGGAGCTGTGAGACAGCAGTGCTAACCCCTGTGTTATCATGCCACCCTTATGTTCTCTCTCTGCTGCTTCATTCACTTGTGCCTTCTCAGTATAGAATCATAGAAACCCTACAGTGCAGAAGAAGGCCATTTGGCCCATCAAGCCTGCAGTGACAACAATCCCACCCAACCCCTATCCCCGTACCCCAAGTATTTATCCTGCTAATCCCCCCAAACCTGCACATTTTGGGACACCAAGAGAGAATTTCGCGTGGCCAATCAACCTAACCCGCACATCTTTGGACTGTGGGAGGAAACCGGAGCACCCGGAGGAAACCCACGCAGACACGGGGAGAACATGTAGGCTCCACACAGACAGACACTCGAGGCTGGAATTGAACCCGGGTCCCTGGCGCTGTGAGGCAGCAGTGCTAACCACTGTGCCACCGCGCCGTCCCAAATTGGGATGAACTGAAGGCAAAAATGGATCTGAGAATCTGGTGTCACCACTTGGTTCAGGCACGACCACAGCCGGGTTCTGCTGCAGTGCTGCTCCTTCAACTGATGCCTCAGTCAATCACTTCCTCAATCTTTGCCTCAACTTTCCCTCTCAGACTAAAAGTTTTTCTAAGCTTCGTGTTCTCACGGTTTGCAACTTCCCAATTCCTTAAACTGGCCCAAACTTCTCTCTGAGCTTTGTGCGGATTTCACGGAATTCACTTTCAATTTGATGTGCCATGTTCACTGGGCACTTCCTCTGCTTATTTGAAGTTCAACATCCCCCTCAATCGCTACAAATTCGGCCTCTACACTCCAAGCCCCAGCTGTCACATCTGCACTGAGGCATTGATGAGTCTGGAGTGGAGTATTTGATGAGGAGGCAGAGAGATTTTTGATACAGTTTCGAGATGTCTACTTGAACCATTTTTCCTCCCGCAGTGCCCCTGTGGATGGCATTACTGTCACAGCCTGGGGTGGCATGCTGGCACAGTGGTTAGCACTGCTGCCTCACAGCGCCAGGGACACAGGTTCAATTCTGGCCTCGGGTCACTGTCTGTGTGGAGTCTGCACATTCTCCCCGTGTCTGCGTGGGTTTCCTCCGGGTGCTCCGGTTTCCTCCCACATTCCAAAAGATGTGCTGGTTAGGTGCATTGGCCATGCCAAATTCTCCCTCAGTGTACCCGAACAGGCGCCAGAGTGTGGCACTTAGGGGATTTTCACAGTAGCTTCATTGCAGTGTGAATGTAAGCCTTACTTGTGACACTAATAAATAAACTTTAAACTTTACACCACCAGCAACATTCACTGGAACTTTGTGGGTGCCCCTGTGGACACAAAACATGTACCCACGATTCTTAATCATGTCCTCACTCTCTGATTCATCTTCAACTTGTTTCATCCTCTTCCCTTAACAGCGCGGTGGCACAGTGGTGGCACTGCTGCCTCACAGCGTCAGGGACCTGGGTTCAATTCCCGTGCTTGGGTCACTGTCTGTGTGGAGTTTGCACATTCTCCCCGTGTCTGCGTGGGTTTCCTCCGGGTGCTCCGGTTTCCTCCCACAGTCTGAAAGACGTGCTGGTTAGGTGCATTGACCCGAACAGGCACCGGACTGTAGCCACTTGGAAAATTTCACAGTAACTTCATTGCAGTGTTAATGTAAGCCTTACTTGTGACTAATAAATAAGCTTTAATATGGTTTGCCAGGTTTACCTCTGTTCAGCTCTGCACCTCCTCCCTCCCCCGAGTTCTTGATAGAAGGTCTTTGCCCCACATTTTCTGCATGAACTCACTCGATAGTAGTATAATGGTGAAGGAATTAGCCTGAAGCTTGTCTGTTACCGTAAGCAAGTTTATTCTCAGCACAGTGACATCATCTACTTCCCCACACCCAACTCTTCCAGCTGTGTCCATTGATACTCTTTCAGAGGTTGAGCCAATGACCATCGCCTGTCTTTAACAATGCAATTGACTGAACAATGTAATTGCCCAAGGAAGCGCTTTCTGCTACATTGACAGATGCCCCTCTCTTTCAGATCAAAACTTTCGATGAAGGAGAAATTCAAGAACACAATTTTTTTAAACAAATGAAAACAAAGTTTTGTACTTTCAGAGGACAGCACAGCACAGGAACAGGCCCTTCGGTCCACCAAGCCTGCAACAACACAAAACGCCTTTCTAAAGACCTGTTACCTCTACGCGGTCTGTATCGCTCCATTCCCGGCCTATTCCTGTATCTGTCAAGGTGCCTCTTAAATGTTTCTATTGAGCCTGCTTCTACCGCCTCCTCTGGCAGCGCATTCCAGGCACTCACCTCCCTCTGTGTAAAAAACCTGCCTCTCACATCTCCTTTAAACTTTCCCCCTTTTACCTTAAACCTACGTCCCCTAGTAATTGACATTCCCACCCTGGGAAAAAGGCTCTAACTATCCATTCTGTCCATGCCTCTCATAATTTTGTAAACTTCTAACAGGTCGCCCCTCAGCCTCCCATGTTCGAGTGAAAACAAACCAAGTTTGTCTAATCTCTCCTCGTAGTTAATACTCTCCAAACCAGGCAACATCCTGGTAAACCTTTTCTGTACCCTTTCCAAAGACTCCACATTCTTCTGGTAGGGTTGGGACCAGAACTGTGCGCAATATTCCAAATGTGACCGAACTAAAGTTCTATACAGCTGCAGCGTGACTTGTCAATTTTTATACTCTATGCCCCGATCGATGAAGGTAAGCATGTCATAAACCTTATAGACCACCTTATCCACTTGTGTTGCCTTTCAGGGAACTGTGGGCCTGTATGCCTAGGTCCCATATTCCCTTTAGCACACTTACATATACACATAATTACAAAGCAAAACATTTAGTTTTTCATTATACCATCTACAAGGCCCAAGTCAGGAGTGTGATGGAATACTCTCCACTTGTCTGGATGGGTGCAGCTCCAACAACACTCAAGAAGCTCAACACCATCCAGAACAAAGCAGCCTGACTTGATTGGCACCCCATCCATCCACTCCCTCCACCACCAGTAGCAGCAGTGTGTACTACCTACAAGATGGGCACTGCAGCAATTCACCCAAGATCCTTAGACATCACCTTCCAAACCCACGACCACTTCCATCTAGAAGGACAAGGGTAGCCGATACATGGAACACCACCACCTGCAAGTTCCCCTCAAAGCCACTCACCGTCCTAACTTGGAAATATATCGCCGTTCCTTCGCAGTCGCTGGGTCAAAATCCTGGAATTCCCTCCCTAACGGCATTGTGGGTCAACCCACAGCACGTGGGCTGCAGCGATTCAAGAAGGCAGCTCACCACCACCTTCTCAAGGACAACTAGGGATGGGCAATAAATGCTGGCCAGCCAGTTAAAGTTTATTTATTAGTCACCAGTAAGGCTTACATTAACACTGCAATGAAGTTACTGTGAAATTCCCCTAGTTGCCACAGTCCGGCACCTGTTCGGGTCAATGCACCTAACCAGCACGTCTTTCAGAATGTGGGAGGAAACTGGAGCACCCGTGGGAAACCCACACAGACACGGGGAGAACGTGCAAACTCCACACAGTGACCCAAGCCGGGAACTGAACCCGAGTCCCTGGCAATGCCCATGTCCGTGAATGAATTTTTAAAAATAGCACAAGACATTTCCAACACAGTTAGCAATTTCTTGGTGCAGGCATTTCTTTTCATGGAACAGTCTGATAATTGGTGACTTGTGTCAATTCATTGTATCTTAGAAATCTCCCTTCTCTGTAACATTTCTGTTATTCTGGCTGGGTCTATTCTTAGCCTTTTGTCAGTGACACTTTTCATTGAATGGACGTTGTCCCTCAGGGATTGCTTATCACATAGCACTGTGAGCCGACTGTCTCTTTGTATAGTATGTCTGTCAGTATATTGGATAGGTAGAGCTCCCCTAGCTATGGCTTCTACTAACGCCAGCATTTCAACAGCGAAGGTGCTTTTCATTACACTTTTAAATTTCCTTGCCATCCCAAACCAATGAGCTACATTTATCATTCTTACCCAACAAAGTTACGACAAACGGGTGGCACGGTGGCACACTGGTTAGCACTGCTGCCTCACAGCGCCAGGGAGCCATGTTGATTCCCGGCTTGGGTCACTGTCTGTGCGGAGTCTGCACATTCTCCCCATGTCTGCATGGGTTTCCTCCGGGTGCTCGGGTTTCCTCCCACAGTCCGAAAGACGTGCTGGTTAGGTACATTGGCCGTGCTAAATTCTCCCTCAGTGTACCTGAACGGGCGCCGGAGTGTGGTGACGGGGGGATTTTCACAGTAACTTCACTGCAGTGTTAATGTAAGCCTACTTGTGACAATAATAAATAAACTTCAAAAATTTTAAATCCTGTTGTGCTAGAATACCCATCTAGAGGATTAGCATGCCAAGCATCGCTAAAAATAACCAATCTCATACCTACCAGTTCATCTAAGACAGGAAACCTGAGTGCGTGTTTCTCTAAATTTAATTTCTTTAATGTTTTGTTTGCTCTCAGAATTTCCTCAACCGTGGCGAGTTTCACCATAATACCCAGCTCCAAAATGTCATGAGGTCCGACCAGTTCAAAGGTCCAATTCAACTTTTCAATTGATCTGTTTCTTTACTTCTGAATCTTTACTTCAGAATTGAACCCCCTCAATACTAAACACCTGTCGACACGGAAAATGCACGCACAACCTTTTTTTTTATTCGTGGGACATGGGCGTCGCTGGCTGGCCAGTATTCATTGCCCATCCCTAGTTGCCCTTGGAGGGCAGTTGAGAGTCAACCACATTGCTGTGGCTCTGGAGTCACGTGTAGGCCAGACCGGGTAAGGACAGCAGTGGCACGGTGGCGCAGTGGTTAGCACTGCTGCCTCACAGCGCCAGGGACCCGGGTTCAATTCCAGCCTCAGGTGACTGTCTGTGTGGAGTTTGCACGTTCTCCCCGTGTCTGCGTGGGTTTCCTCCGGGTGCTCTGGTTTCCTCCCCCAGTTCAAAGATGTGCAGATTAGATTGATTGGCCATGCTAAATTGCCCCTTTAGTGTCAGGTGGACTAGCAGGGTAAATGTGTGGGGTTGTGGGGATCGGACCTGGATGGGACTGTGGTCGGTGCAGACTCGATGGGCCAAATGGCCTCCTTCTGCAATGTATGGATTCTACAATTTCCTTCCCTAAAGGACACTAGTGAACCAGATGGATTTTTACGACAATGGTTTCATGGATTCTTAGTTCCAGATATTTTTTATTGAATTCAAATTCCGCCATCTGCCCTGGTGGGATTCGAACCTGTGTCCCCAAAACATTAGCTAAATTTCTAGATTAGTAGCCTAGCGATAATACCACTAGGCCATCGCTTCCCCTGAAGTGATTCAGAAGTGCGAGTGCATGTTCTGAGCTAGCTCTGACACCAATACAGCCGCATGGAATAAAAAAAGCTGGCTGCTTTCAGAATCCTTCGTGCAATGTAACTGCCTTGTAATAAGAAGTGATTTATTCTGTCTTGAATCTTAACTAACGCGGGTCATTAACTTTTTATTGTAGATCCCAGAAAGTCTTCAAAGAATTCTGTAACCTCAGCACTGCGATTGGATTTAATATCAAACAAAATGTCATGAATTATTTGAATACAGGTCCTTTATATGTTGCTTGGCAGGCATTGCATCTACTGTTCATACCTCACTGAAGGTAAAAACATTTTCTCGTAACATTCCTGTGAACTTTGGCTTATGACGCCAGTTCTTTGTGAGTTCTGTGCCTGCGGGCAGGTACTTAGTCATCATTCACTAAACCGTGGCCACGTTCTTTTCACTCTGGGTAGGGCAAGGAGGCAGGTCCTGAGTCTACCCCGGCCGGAACGAGGAGTGAACCCCGTGTTGTTGGCATTGATCTGATCCACGAGCTAGTCATCTCGGGAAGGCGATGGCCTAGTGGTATTATCACTAGACTATTATTCCAGAAACTCAGCTAATGCCCTGGGAACCCGGGTTCAAATCCCAGCATGGCAGATGATGGAATATGAATTTAATAAAAAAATATCTGGAATTAAGAATCTACTGATGACCATGAAACCATTGTCGGAAAAACCCATCTGGTTCACTGATGTCCCTTTAGGGAAGGAAATCTGTCGTCCTCACCTGATCTGGCCTACATGTGACTCCAGAGCCACAGCAATGTGGTTGACTCTCAACTGCCCTCCAAGGGCAACTAGGGATGGGCAATAAATGCTGACCAGCCAGCGACGCCCATGTCCCATGAATGAATAAATAAAAATCAGAAGGTTATGGTTTCACCCTCCCTCCAGAGACCTGAGGGATAACACCAAGGTTGATATTTCAGTGCAGTACTGAGGGAGTGTTGCACTGTCAGCGGTGCTGTATTTCGGATGAATCTGCCCTCTCAAGTGGAGAAAAAAGCTCCCATGGCACTATTTCAAAGACAAACAGTGATGTTCTCTCTGGTGTCCTGGTTAATACTTTTCTCTCAACTTTTCCTCCTGTTTATCGTGAAGGGTTTCTTCCGCAACCTGCTGTTCAGTTGAGGTGACTGCGCCGACTTCTCCCAGAATGGTCCTCGGTGAGGTCTCTCTGCCGCCCTCTGTTGACGTCCCGGAGACTGATCTTCAATTCCTGGAAACTCCAGGCCAATCCTGTTGGATTAGCAACCCTACTTCTGCGGTGTCTCAGAGATGGTTGTTGTACCCTTGCAATGATACATCAAGGGCTGAATCCTTGCCTAGGGATTGGGAAACAGAAGCAAGGACTGTTTGTGGTTTCTGAAACATGCTTCCCAGGGTGAAGAAGAATCATCGCCACAGCTGGTTGTGGATTTTTAAAATGCTCCAAAACCTGAGGAGAACATCTGGAGGTGGTCACCCCAAGTTACTCTCGTTGAAACAAGAATCCGAGAAAAGATTGGAAACTGGGAGTTACTCTGCACTGTTTGTTAAAAAGACTGTAATTCCACAGAGTGTGATGGGTGGTTGTATACAAAGGGACTTTTTGTAGTTTAAAGTACAAGTTGCCCATAAAAGGAAAATAGTGTTTAGTCTGCCGTGTTCTTTTAGTAATTTGTTACAGTAAAAGAATTAAAATGTGGTACCTTGCCATAGCATTCTTTCAGGAAGTTCAAATCTCTTTTTAAAAGTTATTGGTCTGTACGGTGATCATGACAATTTGTGCAGATATACTCCCAGGCCCTTCTGTTCCTGCGCTGCCTTTAGAATGACATCCTTTATTGATAAATACCTATCAGACAAAGCCTTCTTTCTGAAGCGTGTGGACACAAGGCGAAAAAAAATGATGTTAAAGGATTTGCAAGGCCAATGTATCCTTATGGTTACGTACAGAGAATATCTCTAAATGTAAAGAATGTGTATCATGCTCTAGAAAGCAGGCTGACCTCACTCTATATGAACATTGTTGACTGCATTTGCAGTTTTTTAATTCCACAGCGTTAACTAGAGCATGAATATAAAATGGAACAATATAAATGTAAATAAATAATCCAACCAGCATTACTGACAAACCCAGCCCTGTCAACTCTGTAAATCTTCCCCTACTAGCATCTGTGGGCTTGTGCCAAAATTGGGAGAGTGGTTTTGTCAAGCAATACTCATACTCACGGAATCATTCCTTACAGCGTTCCAGACACCACCATCACTATCTCTGGGTATGTCCTGTCCCATCCATTGAGTTGGTGACACAGTGATATAGAGTTGGGTGGGAGTTGCCCTCAGAGTTCTCAACATGAACTCTGGACACCATGAAGTCTCATGGCGTCAGGTCAAACGTGGGCAAGGAAACCGGTCTCTCTCAGCTGATGAATCAGTGCTCCTCCGTGTTGGGCACAACTTGGAGGGAGCACTGAGGGTGGCAAAGGCACTGAATGTACCCTGAGTGGGGAACTGCAATGTCCATCACCAGGAGTGATTCAGTAGCCCATTACTGACCGAGTGCTGAGGGCAAAGCTACTTAACTGGGTCAACGGCAAGTGGTGAGGGAACCAATAAGCGTGAACAGCTTTTTAAAAATTTATTCTTGGGACATGGGTGTCACTGGCTGGCCGGCATTTATTGCCCATCCCTAGTTACTTGAGGGCAGTTGAGAGTCAACCACATTGTTGTGGGTCTGGAATCATATGTAGGCCAGACTGGGTAAGGACAGGAGCCATATGTAGGCCAGACTGGGGTGGCACGGTGGCACAGTGGTTAGCACTGCTGCTTCACAGCTCCAGGCACCTGGGTTCGATTCCCGGCTTGGGTCACTGTCTGTGTGGAGTTTGCACATTCTCCCTGTGTCTGCGTGGGTTTCCTCCGGGTGCTCCGGTTTCCTCCCACAGTCCAAAGATGTGCGGGTTAGGTTGATTGACCATTCTAAATTGCCCCTTAGTGACGGAATGCATAGGTTAGAGGGATTAGTGGGTAAATATGTAGGGATATGGGGATAGCGCCTGGGTGGGATTGTGGTTGGTGCAGACTCGATGGGCCGAATGGCCTCTTTCTGCACTATAGGATTCTATGATTCTATGACAGCAGATTTCCTTCCCTAAAGGACATTTGTGAACCAGATGGGTTTTTCCGACAATCAATATTTCCAGATATTTTTTATTGATTTCAAATTCCACTATCTGCCATGGCAGGATTTGAACCCAGGTCCCTAGAACATTAGCTGAGTTTCTGGATTAATAGTCTAGCAATAATATCACTAGCCTCCCTCCTTACTTGAACCTGTCCTCACCAATCTACCTGCCGCAGATGCATCTGTCCATGACAGTATCGGTATGAGTACCAACCGCACAGTCCTCACAGAGACAAAGTCCCACCCTTGCATTGAGGACACCCTTCATCGTGTTGTGTGGCACTGTCACTGTGCTAGATTTCAATCAGAATTAGCAACTCAAAACTGGGCATCCCTGGGGAGCTGTGGACCAGCAGCAGCAGCAGAACTGTACTCAACCGCAACCTGTAACCCCATGGCCTGCATATCCCCCACTCTATCAAACAGGGTGATCAACCCTGGTTCAATAAGAGTGCAGGAAGGCAGGCCAACAGCAGTACAGGTACACCTAAAAATGAGGTGTCAACCTGGTGAAGCTACAACACAAGACTTCCTGCATGCCACACAGCAAAATCAGCAAGTGATGGACAGAGCTAAGCGACCTCACAGCCAACAGATCAGATCTAATCTCTGCAATCCCGTCACACCCAGTTGTGAATGGTGGTGGACAATTAAATAACTGGAGGAGGAGGAAGCTCCACAAATATTCCCATCCTCAATGGTGGGGGAGCTCAGTAAAAGGTAACACTCAAGCATTTGTTACCATCTTCACCCAGAATTGAGAGTGAATCATCTATCTCAACCTCCGCTGGAGGTCCCCAGTATCACAGATGTCAGTCTTCAGCCAATTCACTTCATGTAATGTCAACAAACAGCTGAAGGCACTGGAGTGGGCGGCACGGTAGCACAGTGGTTAGCACTGCTGCTTCACAGCTCCAGGGTCCCGGGTTCGATTCCCGGCTCGGGTCACTGTCTGTGTGGAGTTTGCACATTCTCCTCGTGTCTGCGTGGGTTTCCTCCGGGTGCTCCGGTTTCCTCCCACAGTCCAAAGATGTGTGGGTTAGGTTGATTGGCCAGGTTAAAAATTGCCCCTGAGATGCATAGGTCAGAGGGATTAGCGGGTAAAAATATGTGGGGGTAGGGCCTGGGTGGGATTGTGGTAGGTGCAGACTCGATGGGCCAAATGGCCTCCTTCTGCACTGTAGGGTTTCTATGATTTCTATGATACTGCAAAGGCAATGGGTCCTGATAACATTCCAGCAATAATACTGAAGACTTGTGCTCCAGAACTTGCCGCTCCCCCAGCCAAGCTGTTCCAGTACAGTTACAACACTGGCATCTACCCAACAATGTGGAAAATTGCCCAGGTATGTCCTGTACATAAAAAGCAGGACAAATCCAACCCGGCCAATTACCGTCCAATCAGTCTACTCTCGATCGTTAGTTAAGTGATGGAAGGGGTCACTAACGGTGCTATCAAGCAGCACCGTCTCAGCAGTAACCTACTCAGTGACGCCCAGTTTGGGTTTCGCCAGGGTCACTCAGCTCCTGACCTCATTACAGCCTTGGTTCAAACGTGGACAAAAAAGCTGAACTCCAGAGGTGAGAGTGACTGCCCTTGACATCAAGGCCGCATTTCACCAATTGTGGCATCAGGGAGTCCTAACAAAACTGGAGTCAATGGGAATCAGGGGGAAAATTCCCAATTGATTGGAGTCATACCTGGCACAATGGGAGATGGTGGTGGTGGTTGGAGGTCGATCATCTCAGCTCCAGGACATCACTGCGGGAGTTCCTCAGGGTTAGTGTCCTCGACCCGACCATCTTCAGCTGCTTCATCACTGACTTTCCTTCCATCATAAGGTCAGGAGTGGAGAGATTTGCGGATGTGTGCACAATGTTCATCACCATCTGTGACTCCTCAGATACTGAAACAGTCTGTGCCCATATGCAATAAGACCCGGACAACATTCAGGCTTGGGATGACAATTGGCAAGTAACATTTGTGCCACACAAGTGCCAGGCAATGACCATCTCCAACAAGAGTTAATCTAACCACCGCCTCTTAACATTAAATGGCATTACCCATTGCTGAATCTCCCACTATCAACATCCTGGGGGGGTTACCATTCATCAGGTACTGAACCGGACTAACCATATAAATACTGTGGCTACAAGAACATTTCAGAGACTAGGAATCCTGCATCTCCTGACTTCCCAAAGCCTGTCTATCATCTAATCGGCACAGAAGTGTGGTGAAATACTTGCCTGGATGAGTGCAGCTCCAACAACATAGCACGGTGGCACAGTGGTTAGCACTGCTGCCTCACAATGCCAGGGACCCAGGTTCAATACTAGCCTTGGGTCACTGTCTGTGTGGAGTTTGCACGTTCTCCCCATGTTTGTGTGGGTTTCCTTCAGGTGCTCCAGTTTCCTCCCACAGATGTGCGGGTTAGGTGGATTGGCCATGCTAAATTGCCCCCTAGTGTCAGGGGGACCAGCAGAGTAAATACATGGGGTTACGGGGATAGGGCCTGGGTGGGATTGTTGTTGGTGCAGACTTGATGGGCCGAATGGCCTCCTTCAGCACTGTGGTGATTCTGCGATTCAACACTCAAGAAGCTCGACACCTTCCAGAACAAAACAGCCCACTTGATCGGCCACCCATCCATCACCTCCATCACTGATGGACAATGGCAGCAGCATGTACCATCTGCAAGATACATCGTAGGAACTCACCAAGACTCCTTCAATAGCACCTTTCAAACCAGTGACTTCTACCACATAGAAGGGCAAAGGGTAGCAGATACATGGAAACACCACCACTTGGAAGTTTCCCAAGTCACTCGCCATCCTGACTTGGAAAGATATCGGCCGTTCCTTCACTGTCGCCGGGTCAAAATCCTGGAACTCCCTCCCTAACAGCAATGTGGGTGTACCTACACCACAGGGACTGCAGCGGTTCAAGAAGGTGACTCAACATCACCTTCTCAAGGGCAATTAGGGATGGGCAATAAATGCTGGCCTAGCCAGTGACGCTCACGCCCTGCGAAAGGTTAAAGAAAAATGGCCAGGAGAGAGGAGCTTCTTATTGATGACCTGAGCAATAATCTCTTGCTGTTTAGCAATGGCATGCTTACCAATGGAGGAGGGATGTGTCAGCACCACGTAGACATTCTGGAAATTTCAGGCGCGTCTTATGGTGCACATTCAGACCACAGGCGGTTAAAATAAACTTGCAGCAAGAATGCAAAGTTGTACTGCTGCTTCTTAAGAAGACTATTATCCAGCAGCAGAACAGTGAATGGTGAGGGTCAATATTTCCTGAGCAGGGTGAAATGCCAAGTGAATTCACAAGGGAGAACCCATTAATCATTCCGCCAGAAGGTAGCACCAATGGTTCAATTAGCAAGTACTCCCTGTGACACACAGAAAACTCTCTGCCCAACGGTGAAGACACAAGCAAGTAACAAGTCCTCTGAGTTCTACCTCCCTATTATTTCCAGTTCTGCACTGTGCACTTACATGTTAGAACAATCAACGTAGCATTTTAATTGGATGCAGGTATGAAATATTGCTCAAGTCTCTTAGGGAATTGTTTTTGCAACATCTCCTCATTATCCAGAAAGTTAGTATGAGCCACTGGTTTGCTACGTCTGAGAACCATAGACCTGAGAGGTCACAGAGGCATTAATAATATCAATACTGGCTAAAAAAAAAGACAGGAGGTAAGAGGTAGGGAGGATTTCTCTGAAAACTTCCGACATCAATAAATGGATGGAAAATCCCACCGGATGGAACCGCAAAGACATAAATTCACATAATTGCAACCCAAGGCTTTAAGTGTCACCTTGGTAGGTTACAACGTGGAATTTAATAAGTCTAAGTTTATTGATTAATGTCACAAGTAGGCTTACATTAACACTGCAATGAAGTTACTGTGAAAATCCCCTAGTCGCCACACTCTGGCGCCTGTTCGGGTTCACTGAGGGTGAATTTAGCATGGCCAATGCACCAATTCAAGAACAGCTTCTTCCCTGCTGCCATCAGACTTTTGAATGGACCTACCTCGTATTCGTACTAAGATGATCTTTCTCTACACCCTAGCTGTGATTGTAACACTACCTACTCCACCCTCTTCTTCTCTATGAGTGGACATTCTTCCGTCGGGATAAAGATACAAAAGTCTGAGACCACATACCAACCGACTCAAGAACAGCTTCTTCCCTGCTGCCATCAGACTTTTGAATGGACCTCCCTCGTAAGTAGCACGGTAGCACAGTGGTTAGCACTGCTGCTTCACAGCTCCAGGGTCCCGGGTTCGATTCCCGGCTCGGGTCACTGTCTGTGTGGAGTTTGCACATTCTCCTCGTGTTTGCGTGGGTTTCCTCCGGGTGCTCCGGTTTCCTCCCACAGTCCAAAGATGTGCGGGTTAGGTTGATTGGCCAGGTTAAAAATTGCCCCTTAGAGTCCTGGGATGCATAGGTTAGAGGGATTAGCGGGTAAAATATGTGGGGTAGGGCCTGGGTGGGATTGTGGTCGGTGCAGACTCGATGGGCCGAATGGCCTCCTTCTGCACTGTAGGGTTTCTATGATTCTATGTAAGAAGATGATCTTTCTCGACACCCTGGCTGTGACTGTAACACTACATTCTACACTTTCTCCTTCTCTATGAATGGTATGCTTTGTCTGTATAGCACGCAAGAAACAAACTTTTCACTGTATACATGTGACAATAATAAATCAAATCAAATCAAAGCCTAACCAGCATGACTTTCGGACTGTGGGAGGAAATCATGGCACTCGGAAGAAACCCACCCAGACCCGGGGAGAACATGTAGACTCTGCACAGACAGTAACCCAAGCTGGGGATTGAACCTGGGTCCCTGGCACTGTGAGGCAGCAGTGCTAACCACTGAGCCACTGTGCCGCCCTTATACATTGCAGCTGGCAATAATCACAAAAGCTACTGACTTATTATAAAACCAAACTGGTTCACTAATTTCCTTCAGTAAAGGAAGCCTATCACCCCTAAGTGTTTTGCCCTACACACGGGTTCCTGAGAGGATGCAGAGTCAATCGCATAGGCATGTACTCTGCTGTTATCTCAATGACCCAAAAGAATTAGGCAGCATTGTCTTGTCAATGTTGCTGATTTTCCAAGTACAGATATTTTATAAAGGTGGATATGACCACAGGGTAGTGGACTGAAATTCATTGGGAGCGATGAGGAGAATTTTCTATCACTCAAATAGTGAGAGAATCTGGAATGTTCTATCTGAAGAGCTGGTGGGAGCTGATTCCATAAAATAACTTCAAGAAGGGAGTTGGACAGATGCCTGAGGATGGGGAACTCACTGAGTTACAGGCAGAAATCAGGCAATAGGCATGGCTGCTCTTTCAGAGAGCTGACACAGGAACGAAGGGCCGAAGGGCCTCCTTCTGTGTTGTAATTTTAAAAAACATGCAATGCCACATGCATCCTCGCGATCACACTCCCACAAATAGGCAATGGTGAGTTTGGGGCAGAAGATACAAATAGGTCAAAGGTGAACAAAGGGAAGACTGAAGGCAAAAGTCTCAATGCTAAGAACCCCAAACTGTAACGGAACCCCAAAATTCTAATAGTACCCTCAATTGAACTGGAGGGCTGTGGGGTGGGGGAACATTTTTGACCCACAGGACAATAGTGAATTTATTTCAACACACATTTCAGTTCAGCACACGACATAGAATTGGTTTACACTGAATGAAAATAATGGGAGAGTGCCCATTCATTCCAATAATCAATGACCCGCCAGCCAACCTCCATTCCCAGAAAATTCCCCAATTTATTCAGCAGGTTGACAATGGCGCAGAGAAAGAAGCATTCCTGACAAGCCTCCTTGGACAATGCTTCCCGTATCCAGGAACTCACCCACCTAGAAGGACAAGGACAGCAGATACTTGGGAACACCTTCATCGCTATGTTCCCCTCCAAGCCACTCACCACCCTGACCTGGAAATTCCCCACAGCACCAGGGACCCGGGTTCGATTCCGGCCTCGGGTCACTGTCTGTGTGGAGTTTGCACATTTTCCCGTGTCTGCGTGGGTTTCCTCCACAGTCAACTGAAAGTCGTTGTGAAGCAACTGGTTAGTTGCTTGTCCAAAGATGTGTTGGTTAGGTGCATTGGCCATGCTAAATTCTACCCGAACAGGCGCTGGAGTATGGCGACTAGGGGATTTCATAGTAACTTATGTTAATGTAAGCCTACTTATGACACTTGGGGTGGCACAGTGGCTAGCACCGCTGCCTCACAGCACCAGGAACCTGGGTTCGATTCCGGCTTGGGTCACTGTCTGTGTGGAGTTTGCACGTTCTCCCTGTGTCTGCGTGGGTTTCCTCCGGGTGCTCCAGTTTCCTCCCACAGTCCAAAAGACGTGCTGGTTAGGGTGCATTGACCTGAACAGGCGCTGGACTGTGGCGACTAGGGGAATTTCACAGTGGCTTCATTGCAGTGTTAATGTAAGCCTTACTAGTGACTAATAAATAAACTTTACTTTAATAAATAAACTTAAACTTAAAATATATCACTGTTCCTTCAGTGTGGCTGGGTCAAAATCCTGGAACTCCCTCCCTAACAGCACCGTGGATGTACCTGCACCACATAAATTGCAGCAGTTTAAGAAGGGGGCAAACCACCATCTTCTCAAGGACAATTCCACCCAGAACCCGGGTTCGATTCCGGGCTTGGGTTACTGTCTGTGCAGAGTTTGCATGTCCCACCCCCCCCACCGCCTCCGTGTCTGTGCGGGTTTCCTCCGGGTGCTCCGGTTTCCTCCCACAGTCTGAAAGACGTGCTGGTTAGGTGCATCAGCCATGCTAAATTCTGCCTCAGTGTACCCGAACAGTTGCCAGAGTGTGGCAACTAGGGGATTTTCACAATAACTTTATTGCAGTGTTAATGTAAGCCTACTTGTGACACTAACAAATAAACTTAAACTTAAAATATATCACCGTTCCTTCACTGTGGCTGGGTCAAAATTGTGGAACTCCCTCTCTAACAGCACTGTGGATGTATCTACACCTCATGAAGTTAAAGTTAAAGTTTATTTATCAGTCACAAGGCTCTCATAAACACTGCAATGAAGTTACTGTGAAATTCCCCTAGTCGCCACACTCCGGCACCTGTTCGGGTCAATGCACCCTAACCAGCACGTCTTTCAGACTGTGGGGGGAAACCGGAGCACCCGGAGGAAACCCACACAGACACGGGGAGAACGTGCAAACTCCACACACACAGCGACCCAAGCCGGGAATCGAACCCGGGTCCCTGGCGCTGTGAGGCAGCTGTGCTAACCACTGCGCCACGGTTCAAGAAGGCAGCTCACCACCACCTTTTCAAGGGGTGGGCAATATCTTCCAGTTGTGCCAGTGATACCCACATCCTTCTTGAAGTCTCCAAATTTTAGCTAAAAAGAGAACTGCCACCTCTTTTAACACAAGGCTAAATCAGCTAGTTACTCACTGCTGCATGAAATATATAATCCTCTGCACACTTAGCGAGACAACCCAACAGTCTTTGGGGAAATTTTGCCCGTTTGCTGCCATGGGCAGGCTTTTTAGACCAAAGGAAAAGCTACTTAGGGGGAGCTGCTTCCAGCACTCACCTGTACATCTGAAGAAGCGGCCGCACACAAAGTGACAGCAGAGGTCACACCAGGCGCTGTCAGCCACCAGGCGGATAAAGTGATGCCCTTCTCCCTTCTCCTCCTTAACCCGGGGGTCTTTGGCCTCGGTGAAGATGGTCCTCACGTCTGGGGGTCGGTACCTCTTCCGTCCCTTGGCCAGGGGACTGTGTTCCTTCCCCGCCTCCCAGCCAGACGCCCTGAGCCTCGGCTCTCCCCTCG